>NW_015173166.1:525522-531497 GCF_001447785.1 Gekko japonicus
AAAAAAAATCTTTGGGCCAATGAAATTTACATTTGCGGATGATACGAAGTTGTTCAGGGTGGTGAAAACCAGTGAGGATTGTGAGGCACTCCAAAGGGATCTGTCACTCTGTCATCTTGGTGCTTGGGGGGGTCAACAGTGGGAGGGCTTCTAATGTCCTGGCCCCACTGGTGGACCTCCTGATGGCATTGGTATTTCTGGCCACTGTGTGATACAGAGTGTTGGACAGGATGGGCCTGATCCAACATTGGCATCTCTTATGTTCTTATGTTCTTATGAATTCACTTACTTCCTTAGTAACTAGGAAAGGAATTGAGAGATGAGTTAACCTCAGACTTTTATTTTCAATCTTAGGAAGTTTTCCCCTTCCCCCCACTTTCTAACTTGCTTCCGTCAGTAAAATAACAAAAAAAAATTCTCTGGCATATCCTTAACAGCTGGTTTTATGTACTGTAGGAGTCGGCCATATGGTTTGGATGCTTCACACCTTCTGGCAGCTCTCCTGCAGAGTGTGGTATTCCTATTCGTCATCCTCTCAGTAGCCGCTGAGGGCTGTTCTTGAGGCCGGCTCCACTTTACCTCATGCATCAAAAGATTCTTTGCGTGCTGCAATGAAGAGGCCATCCAATGGCATGAAATGTGAATGACAAGGCCAAACTCACAGCCATGCTCTGTTATGATGCACATTACTCTGGGAAATGAAGGGGAATTAGGTCTTCTAGGCACTTTTAAAGGCAGTGTTATACTTATTATTGTTGTTGTTGTTGTTATCTCTCCTTATATATAATTGTATTTTGGTGTGAACATTCCACATGCTCCCAAATCAGTTGATTCAGTGATGTGTCACTCAGAAGCTGTCCCTATCCACTGTCTGCGTTGCCTGAGTCTCGCCTCCAATATTCTAAACAGTTTGCAGTTCCTCTCCCCCCAGTAGCCAGTCGGAACACAGAGGTCATTTGCATATGTGTCCTGATTGGCCTTTGCCTCTAACATTCTAAGCAGTTTGCTGTTGCTCTTGGGAGTCATTGAATGTGTCCTGAGGTAAAATACATATCCCAATTTTCCCTTAAACGCTCACTGGAGTTGCCAAAATACATTTAAAAAATGATGTAAATTGACTGGTAGTTATTATACTGAATGAATTGATTATCATTGTTTATTGCATGTAATGAATATATTTTACTGTTTTAAGATATTATAATAGCACACAATGCACTTTATAAGATTGTAGTTAACAAATAGAACACATTAATTTACAAAAAAGGTTTTTGCAGTGTATATATTTGTTATTTGACTCTTCTAACACTGCAGCTCGGGTTGCTACAGCTGCTTTTTTTCGAGTCTGGCTCTTTGAAATCTCCCTGTGGGGCCTGGAGAGCTCCCAGAAATCACCGTGTTCCCCAGCCACAGCACATCATTTCCCCTACAGAAAATTTCCCAGCTATTACAGTGGCAGCTTTGGGCAGTGGACTCTATGGCATTATACCCTGCTGAAGTCCCTCTGCACCCCAAACCCTGCCGTCCCCAGGCTCTACCCCTCAAATCTACATAGAGTTTCCCCCTCGGATGGTCGTGGCCCCGCCCCCAGCGTGCCCGGTGTCATAACGTCACTTCCTGGTGATGCGCACACCGGGGTGGGGTTCCCCCCGGGGCCCGATCCGCCGCTGGTGGGGAACGGGCCTCTGGGGCAGGGGGTTCCCTGCCCCCTGGGGGGGCGTGGCAGCCCTAACTGCATGGTTGGGTACAGACCTTTGTCTCCACGGTAATAACCCTGAGTGTAGAGGACTCCAGGGGCCTTGTTAGCCTATGATGCCCTTGTGGTTTATAGCTCTTCAGTGATAGGCCTCTATCACAGGTTCATCCGCCCCTGCCTTTCCTCTACCCCTTGGCATCTCTCCAGCCTGGGACACCAGACAAGGGGCACCCTTATCTGTTGGTGGAAAACAGTGTCACATGAAAACAGGCTTTTATTATCTGGCAGGAAATATCTCTATAAAAGCCAAACTTGCCACTTAAACATGAGACGTGCTAGAGACTTGCTTCTGGAAATCGAACCAGCCCTAGTGTTAGGGAGATAGGTCTGACTTGGCATTTGCCTGCTGCAAACATATTTTGCTTTTGTATAGCCCTAGATTTTACTGCCACAGAAATATCACCTTCTTCTTCCGCACTCCTGGTATGCAACTCAGCGTTAAAGCAAAGTTCTTCTGGGAAACAAAGAGGTGCCTGTTGACAGATAATCCTTGAAGACTGGGCTTTGTGTATAATGAAAGGGGGGGGGGAATCATTGAATGGCATTGGCAGGAAACACAAATAACTGGCTAATTTTCGCAAGTGTTTTTCAGCTTTGATAATGGGCCACATTGAACAGTTCTTTCTTTGCAGTGGCCAGTAGTTAATAGGATGTTTTTATCAAAGTAGGTATTACAGGACACAATGTTATATAAGGAGGGGGGGACAAAATTAAACAGCCTGACATGCAAGGCAATAAAAGGGGGGGGGGTACAAGCAGGCAAAAAAGCTCTTACACTAGTGTATATTTTTATACACTTTCCCCCCCAGATGCAAAGGTCAGTGCCTTCAATATGGGGGACACACTAGAATTCCAAGCACCACCACAGCAAAGGGTGCAAAATGTTGAGGATGGTGCCTGGGGAGGGTGGAGCTTGGGGAGGATGTGACATCACTCCTGGGTGACACTCCAGGAATTTCCCCACATTCTATGGTAAAGACCACTGAGACACAGAAAAATTCCTAGAACATTACTGTGGAGGCCATTTTCTAGCCGTTTCCCCCCTCCTACGCCAATTGCTCAAAGTTGCAGTATCATGGCAGAGGGCAAGGATTTACCTCCCACTGGTGGGCAGATGGCAAGCCTAACCTGGCACAGAACAGTGACCTGCATCCCTAAGATGTGATTCCATAAACTGGACCATGCACAGTTTCCTGAAGCTTTCAGTGCCTTTAGTAAGGGCCAGGGCTGCCAGGCCTCCCACTTAGGGTTGCCAGCCTCCAGGTGGGGCCTGGGGATCTCCCGCTTTTACCACTGATCCCCAGCTGACAGAGATCAGCTCCCCTGGAGAAAATGGCTGCTTTGAAAGCTGGACTCTGTGGCATTGTTAGGGCTGCCAAGTGGGGGCGGGGGGCGGGGAAACCCCCACTTTGGAGGACCGATTTCCGCCACGGCGGAATTGGGCCCCGGGGGGAACTCCGCCCCCCGAAGCTGCGTCACCGGAGGTCACCATATGGTTTTCCCCCGACAATCTGGGCCACGCCCCCAATGCGAGCGACGTAGCACGTCACTTCCTGTGACGTGCTGATGGCGCGCGCTTCGCGCACGCACACATCCTGGAAGAGCTCCCAGAGCCCGGCAAGGCTCCCCCGCTGCCAAGGGTAAGTACACTTGGCAACCCTAGGCACTGTACCATGCTGAGGCCCTTCCCCTCCCCAAACCCCACTTTTTCCTGGCTCCACCCCCAAAGTCTCCAGGTATTTTTCAACCCAGACCTGGCAACCCTACTCCCACTAGGGCAGGAGGTATCCTTTTGGCAGCCCTAGTTGGCCACCCCTGCTCTGAGCAGCAGTGGGAGAAATATATTTTAAAAGGCAAAGTTGTCTCTGGCCCCGGTCACACTGGGGGTAAAGGCGCAGCTAAAGTGTGGCTTTTTTGAGCCGCATCAAAAGAAAAGCATGGCGGCGGGATCAGACAGATCCCCCCATCCGCCGCGCAGTTCCTCCCCAGCATGATCAGATACCGGGGGGAAGTCACGGACCACAGAGCGAGGCGAGCCCGCTGTGCATGCGTGTGCATGCGCAGTTCGGCAGGACCTCGCATGCTGCGGGAGAGACGGGCGCGCAGATTTTGGTTCTGTAACTTATTGGGAAGATTTGGCTGGCTGGTAACCCATAGATTTGGGAGCAGGAAGGACAGAGTGTTGGGATATGTATTTGCAATAAACACCACGAGGAACGGAGGCTGAACCTCCGAAGCTACATTCCGAAGAAAGTCACTCGACTTCCTATCTGCCTTATAACTGACAACAGTTCTTAAAATAGGCCTCCTTGTTGCTGACCATCCTCTCCTGGTGCCGCTCTGAGAAGTTCTTATCATCAGTGCAGAGGCAGGAGCTGGAAGAGGAGCAAGCAGCTTTTTAACAGCCTCCCCCTCCCCCCAGTTTGGATTCTTCCTTGGGGGTATCTTAAAGGGCCTCACATCCTTTCTGTGCAATGTGCACACATCAACCCGTTTGACTGCAAATCAGGGCAGTTCAGCATCATTTTCCTGCACTTCCAATTTCCAGTAACTGAGATATAGAAATGTCCAATCCAGCACAGTCCTGCTGGGTCAGACCAAGTGCTATGGCTGCCAGCTCCAGGTTGGGAAATACTTGGAGATGTTAGGGGTGGAGATGGGGGAGGGCGGGTTTGTGGAGGGGAGGAACCTCAGCAGGGTATAATGCCATAGAATTCACCCTCCAAAGCGGCCCTTTTGTCCAAGTGAACTGATTTCTTTCACCTGGAGATCAATTATAATAGTGGGAGATCTCCAGCCGCCACCCGGAGGCTGGTAACCCTAACAAGTACCAGTGAGCCGTAGTAGTTAGAGTACTTGACTAAGATCGGGGACACACAGGTTCAAACCCTCTCTATGCCATGGAAGCTTGTTGAGTGACTTTGTACCAGTCTTTAAGCCTAACCTACCTCACAAGGTCATTGTGAGGATAAAATGGAGGCGATGGAGAGCGATGTGAGCTACTTTGGGTACCCACTGGGAGAGAAAGGTGGGGTATAAGTGAAATAAATAAGTGCCCAGCCAGTCAGCATTTAGGAGCTGCGGTGGCTCAAGTGGTTAAGACGCTGAACTGCAGGCTGTGGAAGGTCAGTAGTTCACCAGTTCAAGACCCGAGTGTGCCGCAAGACGGAGTGAGCTCCCGTCTCTAGTTCCAGCTCCTGCCAACCTAGCAGTTCGAAAGCAAGAAGTTGCAAGTAGATAAATAGGTACCACTTCGGTGGGAAGGTAACAGCGTTCCGTGCGCCTTGGGGTTTAGTCATGCCGGCCACATGACCATGGAAACGTCTTCGGACAGCGCTGGCTCTTCGGCTTTGAAACGGAGATGAGCACCACAACCCCAGAGTCGGATTCAACTGGCTTTCAAGCAAGGGAACCTTTACCTTTTTAGTCAGCATTTGTTCTTTGCCACCCAGATGCCTCTGGCTGTGAATTTTTAGGTGGTGTTTTTTATCGCTTTGTTTCATTGCATATATTATTCCAGTTTATAGCACTGTTCTCTAATTTTGTAATTCAGCTTTCAAGACCCGGGTGCCGCAAGACGGGGTGAGCTTCCATCTCTAGTTCCAGCTCCTGCCAACCTAGCAGTTCGAAAGCAAGAAATTGCAAGTAGATAAATAGGGACCACTTTGGTGGGAAGGCAACAGCGTTCCGTGTGCCTTGGTGTTTAGTCATGCCGGCCGCATGACCACGGAAACATCTTCAGACAGCGCTGGCTCTTCGGCTTTGAAACGGAGATGAGCACCGCAACCCTAGAGTTGGATTCGACTGGCTTTCGAGCAAGGGAACCTTTACCTTTTTAGTCAGCATTTGTTCTTTGCCAACCAGATGCCTCTGGCTGTGAATTTTTAGGTGGTGTTTTTTATCGCTTTGTTTCATTGCATATATTATTCCAGTTTATAGCACTGTTCTCTAATTTTGTAATTCAGCTTCACCACACTGTTGGTTGTATACAGGGGTCATTTCCTGCAGGAGCGCTCAGCAGCGGAGCTCCGGCAGTAAAGAGCCCATGGGGCGGGCACATGCAACAAGCCCCACTCCTTGCTCCCAGCAGCCCTCAGTCAGAGCAAGAAGCAGCCAGGTAAGTTGCAGAGCTCCCCCCGACCCCCCCCCAGTGCAAAACAGTCCAGGGGCACCTTTAAGACCAAGTTTTATTCAGGCACAAGCTCTCCCTCCTCTGTGAGGA
>NW_015173166.1:531764-541961 GCF_001447785.1 Gekko japonicus
CCACTGCGGGACCTCCTGATGGCACCTGGTATTTTTTGGCCACTGTGTGACAGAGGGTGCATTCAGACGGGCAAGCTAATACTGCAATTGGCCTGGCTCTAATTTGATCCTGAACTTTTTTATCTGGCATTGCGCAACCAGACAGCTCTCCTTACCGTGTGCATACTCCATGGTGGATTGTCTAGACGGTATCCATCTGAAGGAGCCACGTGGTTGTTTTTTTTTTTTAAAATCTGTTTGTGCATGCGCATCCACACCTCAACATGTACTTGCTTTTCCACACATGCGCGGAGTTGAATGATTAAAGCACTGCCAGTGGTACCTCTCTCTAGGTACCTTTTTAATTAATGCCGTTCATAAAATTCACGGTCCATTTAGAAACATGAAATTGGCCGGAACGTTTGAGCGGAGCTCTGCAGCTGTCGTGCGTTTACATGTTTATGCTCATATTGCTAAGAATTTTTTAAAATGGCGCCCGCTCGGGATGGTCTGACATCAGACCATCCCGACGGGAGGATTGCACGCTGGAATGATCAGATGGGGGGAAAGTCCGCAATTGGCCCGTCGGGAAGCAAAAACTCCATATTTTAACTAGGATCTTTCAAGTATGGCTCCGAAGTGCGGCAAAACGGGGTGCTCACAGAACAGGCACATTTCCCTGATGTTGCTGTCTGGTCATGACCTTTAAATCTAGAAACCTGTCTGATCAGGACCAGAGTGTTGGACTAGATGGGCCATTGGCCTGATCCAACATTGGCTTCTCTTATGTTCTTATGTTCTTATGAGCGATGGGAAAGTCTTTAAATTAACACACTGACTAGGCTAATACAGTGGAATAGCTTGAAAGTATAAGTTCTATCACTACAGCACCTGTAGGGTTTGCCATTGCCTGCCTCTGCAGAGTGCGCTTGGACTTCCTTGGTGGTCTTCCATCCAAATAATAACCAGGACCTACTTAGCTTCTTAGGGTATTGGGCCGGTCTCACTGCATGGTTTTTGTGCAGTCCTCCTTGGCTCTCAGTGAGGAAGGTGAAAGATGAAGATGAAGCAAGCAAGTATATAAATATGTATTATAAGAAGAAGAAGAAGAAA
Source organism: Gekko japonicus (assembly GCF_001447785.1). NCBI lineage: Eukaryota > Metazoa > Chordata > Lepidosauria > Squamata > Gekkonidae > Gekko > Gekko japonicus. The sequence goes on from NW_015173166.1 coordinate 532,857, forward strand.
AGATTGGATTTATACCCTGTCCTTCACTACCCAAAGGAGTCTCAGAGCGGCTTACAAACTCCTTTCCCTTCCCCTCCACACAACAGACACCCTGTGAGGTAGGTGGGGCTGAGAGAGCTCTTGACAGAAACTGCTCTTTCTCAAGGGTAGCTCTTATCAGAGCTACGGCTTGCCCAAGGTCATCCAGCCAGGTGCAAGTGGAGGAGTGGGGAATCAAACCCGGTTCTCTCAGATTAGAGTCCGCGCACTTAACCACTACACCAAACATGACCAAGCAGGTCATGAAGAAGACAGCCTTTCCCCCTTCCGTCTAATCTAGTCTCAGCGCCTCAGGATCAAAGGTCCGAGCCAGTTGTAGAGCCAGTTTGGTATAGTGGTTGAGAGCGGCAGACTCTAATCTGGAGAACCGGGTTTAATTCCCCACTTCTCCACATGCAGCCAGCTGGGTGACCTTGGGTCAGTCACAAGTTCTCGCACAACCAGTTCTCTCAGAGCTCTCTCAGCCCTGTCCTCACAGGGTGTCTGTTGTGTAGAGAGGAAGGGAAGGAGACTGTAAGCCACTCTGAGATTCCAAATGAAGGGCAGGGTATAAATCTAACGTTAAAAGCTGCAGGCTTCCCAACCTCCAAGTGGGGCCTGGAGACTCCCGGGAATTACAGCTGATCTCCAGTTGACACCGATCAGTTCTCCTGGGTAAAATTCCTGTGCTTTGGAGGGTGGAGTCTATGGCTTTGCGCCCCGCTGAGATCCCTCCCCTTCCCAAACCTCATACTTCCCAAGGTTCACCCCCAAACTCCAGGTATTTCCCAACCTGAAGCTGGCAATTCTACTCTGTGAGCAGTGTTCCCTCTAAGTTGAGTTAGTGTGAGCTAGCAGCCATATCGCTTGCTCACAAAGTAGAATATTTGCTCACAAGACTAGAGGGAGCATTGTCTGTGAGCAGAACAGATCTGCAGAATCCAGTCCATTAAGCTCTGGGGTATATTGGAAGGACATTAATTTGCATAACTTGGCTGAAGCAAAGCAGGTATTGGGCTTGGTCAGTGCCTGGACAGGAGACATCCTAGCCACACCGGGCAAGCCATTTCCCTTAACCAAAGATGAGATATAAGTAAAACCTGTAAGTCATTAGTAATAGCTAGGCAACAATGGGGAGGAGCTGTGGCTCAGGGGAAGAACTACTGCTTGGCGCGCAGAAGATCCCAGGCTCAATCCCCAGCATCTCCAGCTAAAAGGCGCAGGCAGTAGGTGATGAGAAAGACCTCTGCCTGAGACCCTGGAGAGCTGCTGCTGCCAGTCTGCAGGGACAGTACTGAGCTTGGTGGACCAAGGGTCCGATTCAGTATGAGGCGGCTTCATTTGCATTCGTGTTCGTTCAAGGCAGAGGGGAGGCATTTGTAATGAAAACGAGCACCCTTGCCAGTGTGGGATTTGCATTAGACACTGGCTGAAGCTGGGAAGTGAGAACACCCAGAACCGTTCAGATTTGCCAGAAGCATTTCTGCTTGCCCTGTAAATGCCAGGGGGGAAATGTATAGGTCTGCTGCTCCAAAATGACCCCAGCCCTTATTTTGATTCAGGGGCTGCGTTTTCCACAAATGGCGGGGCTATGCAATTAACTGGATGGCTGCTCGCACGCAGTAGGTGATGAGAAAGACGTCTGTCTGAGACCCTGGAGAGCTGCTGCTGCCAGTCTGCAGAGACAGTACTGACCTTGGTGGACCAAAGGTCCGATTCAGTATGAGGCGGCTTCATTTGCATTCGTGTTCGTTCAAGGCAGAGGGGAGGCATTTGTAATGAAAACGAGCACCCTTGCCCGTGTGGGATTTGCATTAGACACTGGCTGAAGCTGGGAAGTGAGAACACCCAGAAGCATTTCTGCTTGCCGTGTAAATGCCGTGGGCAAGTTAATCTTGTCCTTCGAGGGAAAAAAGTCTCGCTACACAGCTGCTCATCTTTCTGCATTGGCATTTTTGGCTGATGCGCTCTGCCATTGAGGGGCATGTATCGTCTTCCCCCTCATTTCCTTCTTGTCTGGGATACAATTACGGCCACGGCTGGAGTTTAAGCAGAGATAGGCTTGTCAGGTCTCCCGCTGGCCATCTTCACTGGCTGCCATTGCTTGAGAAGTGGCATAATAATAATGATGATGATGATGATGATGATAATAATGATAATAATGATATATGTATAACACTAGCTTTGTGTGTGATGAGGTCACATCACTCTAGGAATCTCTGGAAACACTATGGTTTTACCTAGAGGGATGTGACATCACTTCCCCCCAGAAGTGACATGATACACAACACCGGTGCCCCCCTTCCCTCTCCAAAGTTCCTTCAACCCTAAGCAGAGGTAAATTCTTAATGCCAACATTATTTTCATGATTTCTTTGAAAACATAAGCTTAGTTATCCAAACGTAGCCACTTCCTTCCAAGCTGCCTTTGAAACCCAGTTTCTTTTTCCCAGAGGAAATCTTAATTTTATTAAGGAATTAAAAAAGGAAACATACAAAAAAACTCAGGACCATACAACATAAACAGAAAGCACGCAAAAGGGAAAATGAAATAATAAAAAAAGAAAAGAGAAAAGAGAAAGGGGAACATAAAAGACTTCCAGTTTTCTCTACAACAAATCTAATTTTAATTCCAAAGTTTTTTTCACAAAGCTTTTCGTACTTTGGCCTTTTGTCAGATGTTTTATGCTTCTTTTTAAAAATGATGTTTTTACGTGCTTTTATTCTTCTAGGATTTTATTGCCCTTGCTTTTAATCCTTGTGGATTTTGATGGTTTTGTTTGGGAGGTGTTTTGAGCGGGTCTCAGAAGAGACAGCATACCCATGTTTTTAATTTTAAAAAGAATGAAAATGAGATGTAGGATGAACACATGTTTCTCCCTGCCTCCACTTCCCTTCCCTCTCTCGATCTTCCTTACGTCAAACATTAGATTGTAAGCTTCTTGGGGCAGAGAACTTTTTAAAATTTACTTTTATTTATTAAACATTTAGAACTGTCCTCTTGTACTCTTGTAGAGCATATTTGGGGTGCTATCTTATTATGTCACTGCTGCTCTTGGCAACCATGATGTCCTCCCCCCAAAAGTGAAGATCCTCAACAAGCTGTTCCGAATAGCGACAATCTGTTTGTTCCCTGCTTGCACTGAATGGTGACATACATACAGCCTGGACTATGAACTCTTTGAATGGGACAGCACAGATGGATGCCACCTTCTTCTTGTGGGGGGTTGAAATTGTTGTCAAGTCGCAGCCAACTTATGGCGAGGCAACAGATGTTCGGAAGTGGTTTGCTATTGCCTGCCTCTGTGTCCCAGCCCTGGTATTCCTTGGGGGTCTCCCATCCAAGGACTGACCAGGGCCAACCCTGCTTAGCTTCTGAGATGTGACAAGATCAGGCTAGCTGGGGCCATGCAGGTCAGGGCTTCTCTTCCTGTGAGTCTCTGAAATTCAGCTTTAGAGGCAGCAGCGGAGTTGGAAGGCTGCAGAAAATGAGGGGGTAAAAAAACGGTGTTACTCAGAAGAGTGGTCTGAGTCATCTGCTTCCACCCTCAGACTCAGAAAATGCTTTGATGGGCAAGTGCAGCTCTTCTTCTATCAGCTCTCGTCCCAGATGTTTCTTGATGCTCACAAGAAGAGGGTCTTTGTGGGACAGCATCTTTGAAGTCCTGATAAGCTCCTGCAATCCCGCTTGCCATCTGAGTGTTTCTTAAGAGCTACCAGAAGCACTCACAGGGGAGGTTATCTCTTTCATTGGGTCGAAACTGTCAAGGAGTTTTGCAAGGGAAGTTTCCCTAGCCTCTCTAACAATAGAAATATCTACTTTTGGAATTATGGGGACTTTCCTCCAGAGGATAGAAAGGGAGAAAGGGAGAATGCCGTCAGCCGCGTGGGGTCCCCATTGGGGAGAGAAGTGCAGTCTAAATAAAGCAAGTGAATGAATGAACAAAACAATTTCATAGAATCATAGAGTTGGAAGGGGCCATACAGAACATCTAGTCCAGCCTCCTGCCTGATGCAGGACCGGCCTAAAGCATCTTTGACAAAGCTTGCTTAATATTCCCCACCCCATTCATTTGGAAACAAAAATGCAATCCTGCACAGGAACTGGGGACATCTCTTGCAGAACAGAGTCCTGAAGGATGTGGGGCTGCCAACTCCACCTTACAATACAATACAATAAAATACACATTCGATTTATACCGCTCCCCCCAAGGGCTCGGAGCGGTTTACAAGCAATTTCTTAACATTCTAACTAGGGCCACAATACTTTTGGGGGGAAGGTGAGTGCCTACCTGTTAGTGTTCTTTGAGGGAGTGAACAAACATGTGGACAAGGGGGGCCCAATAGATGTTGTTTACCTTGACTTCCAGAAAGTTTTTGATAAAGTTCCTCATCAAAGGCTTCTAAGTAAGCTCAATAGTCACGGGATAAAAGGACAAGTCCTCTTGTGGATCAAAAACTGGCTAATTAATAGGAAACAGAGAGTGACTATAAATGGGCAATTTTCTCAGTAGAGGGTGGTAAGCAGTGGGGTACCGCAGGGCTCAGTACTTGGTCCAATGCTTTCTAACTTGTTCATTAATGATTTGGAGTTGGGAGTAAGCAGTGAAGTGGCTAAATTTGCAGATGACATGAAGTTGTTCAAGGTGGTGACAACCAGGGAGGATTGTGAGGCACTCCAAAGGGATCTGTTGAGGATGGGCAAGTAGGCGTCAATGTAGCAAATGGGGTTCAATGTGGCCAAGTGCAAAGTGATGCACATTGGAGCAAAAAATCCTAACTATAAATACACGTTGATGGGGTCTGAACTGGCAGAGACTGACCAAGAGAGAGATCTTGGAGCCGTAGTAGATAACTCAATGAAAACGTCAAGACAGTGTGTGACTGCAATAAAAAAGGCCAACACAATGTTGGGGATTAGTAGGAAGGGAATTGAAAACAAATCAGCCAGTATCATAATGCCCCTGTATAAATCAATGGTACGTCCTCATTTGGAGTACTGTGTACAGTTCTGTTCACCACACCTCAAAAAGGATATCATAGCATTGGGAAAAGTGCAGAAAAGGGCAACTAGAATGACAAAAGGGTTGGAACACTTTCCCTATGAGGAAAGGTTAAAGCGCTTGGGGCTCTTTAGCTTGGAGAAACGTTGGCTGAGGGGTGACATGATCGAGGTTTATAAGATTATGCATGCGATAGAGCAGATTGAGAAAGAAGTACTTTTCTCCCTTTCTCACAATACAAGAACTTGTGGGCACTCCATGAAATTGCTGAGCAGTCGGGTTAGAACAGATAAAAGGAAGTAGTTCTTCACCCAAAGAGTGATTAACACATGGAATTCAGTGCCACAGGAGGTGGTGGCTTAACACATGGAATTCAGTGCCACAGGAGGTGGTGGCGGCTACAAGCATAGACAGCTTCAAGAGGGAACTGGATAAACATATGGAGCAGAGGTCCATCAGTGGGTATTAGCCACAAAGTATAGATAGGAACTCACAGCCTGGGGCAGGTGATGCATTGTATTCTTGGTGCTTGGGGGGGGGCAACAGTAGGAGGGCTTCTAGTGTCCTGGCCTCACTGGTGGACCTCCTGATGGCACGTGGTATTTTTGGCCACTGTGTGACAGAGTGTTGGACTAGATGGGCCATTGGCCTGATCCAGCATTGGCTTCTCTTATGTTCTCATGTTCTTATGTAACAAAGTTTTATTCAAGACATGAGCTTTTGTGTGCATGCACACTTCGTCAGACGATGAAATGGAATTACATATCATAGTTGTATATATAGGAGTGGTTTGTTAAATTAGCATGCAAAATAGTGAGGGCATTCTTTTAACAGATCAAAAGAATGACAAGCTTAGTACTGTTTCGGTTCAACTGGGGGGGGGGGCAACATAGGTAATAAATATTCAGCCAATTACAACTCTATAGATTAACTCATTTTACTAACGCCACCTACAATTTTCCCTGGGCTAACTAAACTCTACTTTTAGTTGGTTACAGGTTAGTTGGGTAATTTCCTGTTTACTAACAACAACAGTTAACTCTATAATGAATGAAAGTGTAAGCAACTTGTAAATATGCCAACAGAAGGGGAGGGAGCTCCGTGGGAATGCCATGCCATGAAGTTCACCCTCCAAAGCTGCCACCTCTGCAGTCTGGTTACCAGCTGAAATCCCGGGAGAACTCCAGGCCCTACCGGGAAGCTGGGAACATGCCCCCAATCCAGTGTTCTAAACGACTCTAAAATCAGGGAAGGCAAGGGTTTTTCATTATCTTGCAAAAGAGAGATGGGAGGACTTACTCACGCAGGTTGGCGAAAAAGCCCTGGCTCTTTCTGCTGACATCATAACGTGACCCCGTGGAGAAATCTCTGTGCAAACTCAGCTGCACACAGGCACATCTGGCAGCTGGCAGCATCTGTTTCTTTGATTGCAATGGCTGGAAAAGGTGTGAGCTATGTACAGTCTATGGTTTCTCCAATCTCCCCCACAGGCAGGTGTGTCAGTTTTTGAGCTAGTCCCAGGGCAGCCAATCTGCAGGACCATGGGTATAGTGCGCATTTTGGGCCCCCGCCCTCTTAATTAAAAGCCCCACCTCACAAATAGCCATGCCAGAAGCCTTATTTTGGGGGGTATTTTTTGTGGCAATTTTTAATACGTTTGTGTGTTTGTGTGTGTATGTAGAAACTTTATTTTTGAAGCAAGACCCGAGCAGGCAGTGGCACCATGGCTTCCCCTCAGATTTCCTTCTCCCTCCCAACTGTGGAATTCTCGGGGGGGGGGGATCACAGGATCTGGGAAGAGAAAGCTCAGAAGCAATGCTCCCTCTAGGCTCTGGAGTCCTGTGAGCCAAAATTCTACTTTGTGAGTGTTAGATACGAGACTCGAGGCAGCAGGTGAACAGGGATAACAGCTTTATTGAACACGAAGTCAGAAGAACAGAACGAGACAAATCAATGGAGCAACAGGCTCCTTTTTAAACTGTCCGGGCTTGGCAAGGCACGCCCACATGTCAACTAAGGTCCAATCACATACTGTACATAAAGGCCAATAATTTCTCTTCCCTCCAGAACTTCCTTTGTTCTGATAGGTCTATTTACAATACCTTTCAAGATTTCAAGCTCAGTACATTCATTCCATTACCTTACCTTACCTTACATTACATACAGAACAGTGAGCTAGTGGCATTAAAGTTGTGACCGAGCGATTTGGCGACTGCATAAATTAGTTTGCTCTGGAGCCATCCTTCCTGAGCTAAGACAAAAAGGTGTGAGCCGGAGACTAAAAGACTGTGAGCTTAGAGAGAACACTGCTCAGAAGGCATTTAAATGCCTTTTGAGTTCCTTTCCACAGGGCAAGAAAGCTTAGAAGGGAGCTCGAAAGGCATTTCAATGCCCTCTGAGCTCTTTTCCCCCCTAGGAACTGACGCGCTCGCTGCCTTGTACCTTGAAAGGAAGGACTAAAAACAGGCTCAAAGCCTCCCCCTTCAAAGATAGGCATTCAGATTAATTTAATGAACTGTAATTTAACTGCTCTCTTAAAAATGTACATGTCCCCCAAACAAAAGAATCCTGGCTACGGGCCTGCCAACATGGAGATCTCCTGGGATTACAACTGATCTCCAGGTGACAGAGGTCAGTTCACCTGGAGAAAATGGCTGCTTCGGAAGGTGGGCTCTGTGGCATTAGACCTTGTCATGATCTGGGCTGTGCCACCAGAGGCCTACTAGGCCCAGGGAGCCTAGCTAGCAATAGGTGAGGCTGGGCCTACAACTCCCAGAAGCCCCTGAGAGGTTTTGGAGCCAAAATTGACCAATAGGGAAGAAGAGAATCGGCGGCGGCGAGAAAGCAATGGCGGCGGCGGAGAGCGACCCAGGAAAGGCAGCGGCTGGATCGAGCGGAGGCGGAGCCGGAGCAACGCGCTGCCATGGGATGCAGCGCGGCAGGAGCCGTCAGGACATTGGCCGAAGCTGCACCCAAAAAAAAAAGAGGGCTGGGGAACAAAAGGACTGGTGCCAGAGCAGAAGCTGTTCTTTCTTCCAGAGGGCAAAGCCGGAAAGAAGGCTGCTGCAGGAAGAAACCCTCATCCTGAGGGCAGGGTGAGTATAGTGTCACTTGGAATAGTGAGCTAGGGACAGTATAGATTTAGACGTGTTAGGGCATTTGATTTCTTTTCTTTTCACCCACTTACTGTTATTATTCTGCACTTTGCTGTTTGACCTTCTATAAAATAAACTATTTTCCTTGTTGTACTCTGCCTGGTCCTCACGCCTATTATTCGGCCAAAAGGGAGGTCTGAAGGTCTTGGGAGGGTGCTCTGGGCCTTCTCAAGTGAGCCTGGAACCAGAGTGGTGGCAGCGTCAGGCGACACCCCACCTGAGTCGTGACAGACCTGCTGAGGTCCCTCCCCTCCCTAAACCCCACCCTCCCCAGGCTCCACCCCCCAATCTCCAATTATTTCCCAACCAGGAGTTGGCAACCCCAGGTAGCCCCCGTAGCTGACCCTTGTCACTGGGGCTTCACCTGCAGTGAGTAGCAATCAAACTTGGTTCTAAGTTTGATCCCGTACCATAAAAAAGCTTCACCTCCCGATTTCTGAATTTCAAACCTCTATTAAAGGTACAGAAGCTGGTCAGGCTCTTTGGCAACCCTAAATGGGGGAGATATCATCCTAGGGATCTTGCATTCGTGACCTAGTTCCTATTCCAAACCTGAAATACTTTTAAGCACCTGGAACCACCATCACATAAAAAAAAAAAAAGATTTTAGGAAGCCCAGCCTTCCCTTCAGGCTTCACCCCCATATTGCTGGATGTTGTGTTATCATTGCACTGAAGCATTCATTTGCAAATGGGTTGTCTTCCTCACATGGGAAAATCTAGTTGCAAACAATTGCTATAGAACAACAGTAGCAAAATCGCCAGAAATTGTGGATGCAGCCTCTGTCATGCTTTACCTGGGGAGTAGAAAAGAGCAAGAGTCCAGTAGCACTTTCAAGACTGACTAAATTTGTGGCCAGGTAGGAGCTTTCGTGAGTCACTGCTCACTTCTTCAGAAAGCTCCCCCCCCCCGCCCCACCTTTTTTTCGCG
>NW_015173166.1:542114-542715 GCF_001447785.1 Gekko japonicus
CCCCCGCCCCAAATTTTGTTCGTCTTTAAGGTGCTTCGGGACACTTGCTCTTTTCTGCTGCTACAGACAGACTAACACGGCTGCCCATCTTGATTTTTCCTGGCCAGTTTACTAGCGTTGTGCACCAATGGCAAATTTGAATTCACATCCAGAGTTTGATCTCTGACAAGCAGGGTGTTTTTTTTGGAGAAATTGTACACCCTGGTGTTGAACTTGGAGAACTCGCTCGCACAAACAGATGAGGCCGAAATAATATTGTATGAAGGCCACAAGAGACAAAAGTTTGGGAGATCCATGAATAGATTCCCCCATTCAAACTGGTATCTCAGCACAGGAGAGAAAGATTTAAGCTTTCTTTTGTGCCTCTTTTTGGACTTCAAATGACTCCCCCCACGCCCGTGGTGCTGCTTGAAACATACTGGGTTCGTGTGAGGAACATAAGAACATGAGAGAAGCCAATGTTGGATCAGGCCAATGGCCCATCCAGTCCAACACTCTGTCACACAGTGGCCAAAAATACCAGGTGCCATCAGGAGGTCCAGCAGTGGGGCCAGGACACTAGAAACCCTCCCACTGTGCCCCCCCCAAGCACCAAGAATAC
>NW_015173166.1:544268-544447 GCF_001447785.1 Gekko japonicus
CCTTTTGTCTCTGTATTTAAACTGCACCCCCTCTGGAAAAAGCCAGGCATATTGAATCTGGTTGATTTGAAGCGTTGAAATGAGCTCTTTATATGCTTTTCTTTTCTGTCTGACCTCAAATGGAACGTCTTTTAGAACTCTGATAGTTGCTGATCCCAATTGTAGGGGTTTGGTTGTTG
>NW_015173166.1:544885-546380 GCF_001447785.1 Gekko japonicus
GCCATTAACTGGTTAAGACCATCGAGCCTTTCATTTAAGGGCCGGAGTAGCTCTGATAGTGTGGAGAAAACGTCTCCTTCCTCTACCCTCGGACTCTGAGAACCTCGCCCCATTTTTATTCCTCTCCCTCGGACACCGGCCATTTTCCGCTTTGTTTACACTAAAGAGTGCTTTTTTTCACACTTCTTCAGTAAGCGTAAAATGCAGTTAAGTCTCTAGCACACTTGAGTGCTTTCTGTTCTCCTCCCCCCCGTCTCTTTTAGAATACAATTCCGTTTGTTTGCGTCCGGGATTTCTCCCGACGCCGCTGAAGGTGGGGGGGGGAATCAAAACTCACTTTTAAAACTTTTCGCTCATCTCGCTCTCCGATTCATTGACGGTCTGGTCACAGACACCTTTTGATCGCGTTTCATTCGCTTGACCTTCTAGCTTGTCCCGATCGGCATTCAGCTATGCTCGGTAAATACCGAGCCTCTCGGGGGGTGGACCGATTGGGGCAAGAAAGAGCGCCTCAATTCTCCGGCTTCGAGCCATCGAAGAGGTCGCCCTCCAAGCGCCCCCGGCTTGGAGCCTCCTTACTGAGGCTCACCTGGGGGTGCCACTTGAGGCGGCACCCCTCCAACACCCCGGGAGCGCAGAATGCCTCCCCCGTTCAGGAGAGAGCCTCCGCCATTGCTGAAGCCACAGACCGGAAGTCTCTTTCGCCCTCCATTCTTATCCTCACAACAACCCTGTAATGTAGGCTAGGCTGAGTCAGAGAATGGCTGGCTCAACAACGTTTCATGGCGGAATGGGAATTCAAACCCCGGTCTCCAAGAACCCCATTCAACACGCTAACCACTACACTAAGAGTCAACACCAGAACTCCTTTTTTGCTTGTTCTTATTCCTTTTATCAGGACTCCCCCCCCCCCGACAGAAACTGATATCTACTGTCCGGAGATCAGTTGTAATTCCAGGATATCTTAGGTGTTAAGTCCTGAGCTTAACAAAGAGTCAAAGAGTTATTTCAGCCAAAACTCAAGTTTATTCTTCTTCACGCTCACTTCTCCATCACGGTACAACATCTGATAGCCCGAACAGTTTGTCCATAGAAACTGTTCGGTATTTAAACATTCCCGGCTAATGTAGCCACTCCTACTTTACATTTAACAACCTATAAGGTTGATCGCATAAGGACCAATCATACACGTTCCCGCTTCCCGTTCGCTTGAACGTGATTGGACCAATAGTCTTGGACTTGAAGCCCTAGTCCAAGACGAAGCTTTGCATAGCTTCCCTATGGGATGATTCACCCATATCCGCATGTACTCATGCCTGCATATGAATACATTACAATTCCCTCCCCCCTAAGCAAAAACAGTCATGAACAGTCATAATCGCTTAGGTAGGTAGGTGCACGTCTCGTTCTCTGAGACCTATGAGGTGGAATAGGCTCAGGGCACATTCCCGTCAGTGGCACTCTGCTTGACCCTGGGACCTCAGAGTCAGGAACA
>NW_015173167.1:0-4193 GCF_001447785.1 Gekko japonicus
AGTAACTCTCTTGCTCGCAACTTTGGTGCCAAATGTGTACCTGCCAACTTTTGCAGGCCCCCAAGGAGTATATATTAAAGTTCCTTCCCCTGATCTAGAAGTTCATCTTCTCTGGCTTGCTCACCGGATCTGTGTCTCAAACAATCCTGAACCTTAAGCCAAATTTTTCACAGTCTGAAATTATTGCCATTTCTCCTACAGGTGCAATTAAAAATAAAATTGATGCTGCCCTCTGATTTAAAAAATAATCTAAGTCAACTAACTGTGCAAGTTCTAATCAATTAATTTATTAAGCGTGCCCATGAATCATAATATTTCCAAAGCAAAACAAAAAAATCTTTTTTTTTTTAATTTAGCTTTTGGAGAAGTTACATCCAATGCTCCCTCTAAGCTGTGGAGTCTTGTGAGCAAAAATTCTACTTTGTGAGCTACTGGCATTTAAGTGAGCGAACAATTTGGCTGCTGCATAAATTAGTTTACTTTGTAGCTATCCTTCCTGAGCGAAGAAAAAAATGTGTGAGCTGGAGGCTAAAACAACTGTGAGCTAGCACACACTACCTCAGCTTAGAGGGAACACTGGTTACATCCATGCGTACCTGGAGTCTCTTAGCTGCACATAGATCCTTCAGAGACATGTGACCACCCTGTTGTCTGAATTAGGGCAATATGCATTTTACGAAGGCATGCATGAACAGGTTTGGTATACACAAATAGACCACTGGACCGTTAATCAGGGTATTGGTTCATGCACTCCAGCACTGTATGTTCATGCATTATATATGTGCTGCTCAAGCGACATGGCAACAGGGCATATTGGGAGCAATGTTCCCTCTAAGCTGTGGAGTCTTGTGAGCAAAAATTCTACTTTGTAAGCTACTGGTATTAAAGTTGTGAGCAAGCGATTTGGCTACTGCATAAATTAGTTTGCTCTGAAGCCATCCCTTCCTGTGCGAAGACAAAAATGTGTGAGCTGGAGGCTAAAAAACTGTGAGCTGGCTCACACTAACTCAGCTTGGAGGGAACACTGATTGGGAGCATCATGGATAGTGTGTGCCCCCAATATGCTCAGTGGTCCGGCTACCAATATGTGTAGATGATACATCTGAAAAGGGCTACTGTTTTGAGATGATGTTGTAGGAGGCATCGTCTTACAAGAGGCACTCATCAATTGACACTGCTGAACAGGAAAACCATGCTGATGGACCACCATGCTGATGGACCACACCTGGGGTAAAGTGCAGATTTCATCAAATCACAGTTAAATTTTGGTCAGGATTCTGATGGGTGGAACTTAAAATCTTCCACCAAGATTTCAGGTTGATCTGAACAGACCCATACGCTTCATGACAGAGTATGTAACCCAAGAGACCCAATATCAATCTACTGCCAGTGTGGTTACAGTGCTCGCAACAGGGAGATCTGAGATCTTTGCTCAGCAATTAAGTGAGGTCCCAGTCACACGGGCCAAAAAATGTGGGGGGGGGGACGTGGCTGTTAGCCCCGGAGCAAAGTAACACGTGGCACCTCAATCACATGTCCCGTCGAGGTCCTGTGGTTAGGCCGTTAGGTGCCAATCACACGGCTATCTTGCAGCACAGCAAAGAAGCGGCACGGCGCAATCACACCAGCAATTGCTAGGCGCTGCTTCCATGGTAAACGGGATTTTTTTCCTCGCCAAAGTTTGCGCATGCACATGATTGTTTGTGCGCATTCTGTGGAGACTTACAAAAAAAAAGGAAAATCCGGTTTACAATAGGACATGGACGGGCGGCAGATGCCAAACGCGATCAGACGCCCGCCCTTGCCCTGTGTTTTCTGGAAACTAGTACCTCGTACATGGTAGTTTTTTACTCTGCATCATTGGGGAGAAGCCACGGGTTAGCCACGGGTGCGCTACGCCTCCCAGATATTCCGGTGTGATCGCGCCCAGAAAATCCGCAGGACGATCGTGCCTTCAGCGCAGGAAATGCTCCGTGTGAACGGGGCCTGAGTTCGTCAAGTGGCTGTGTAAACCTACCTCACTGGCTTGTTCTTCAAGGAACAGAGTATTTCCTAACATTTAAATCCCTCAGTAGTCTGGAAGTAAGCTTACTGAAGGAGCATCTGCTCCTGCATGAACTTGCCAGAGCTTTAGGGTCTCTTTCAGACGCACTGATCTGTCTGCCCCCACTTTGAGAGGGGACGTGACGTGAGTGGCTATCAGAGGAAGATACCATTCTGCTGTGGTGCCCTACACGTATTTGCCAGGCACCTACATGGCTGAATTGTAGAAATGCGCCCTCATTTAAAAACAAATGAAAAAATAGCAAAAAAAATTTCCATTAATTGTGTTCATTAGGCTAATAAATCAGCCAAGTCAAGCACACTTTGCCACAGAAGAGGGTTCTGAGAGGAAGTCCGACTTACTCTATTTCTGACTCTTTACACATGATGGAATACACAAGGTAGGTTCATTGTCCCCATCCTGTGCCTGTATAATAAGCGGATATAAGTTGTAGGTTCTCTTCATTTCCAGTGTGCGTAGCACCTGATTGAGATTGTGGTCGTGGTGCACAAGGTTGCTTCCTGTGGCACCTTCCTGTACCATTTTCCCAACTTGAAACAGCCCTTTGGGGCACTATTTGACTAATTAAGGCCCTGGTCACATGGGACAGATAACGCGGGGGGGGGGGGGAGGCGTGGCTGTTCGCCCCAGAGCAAAATAAAGCACGGTAGCCCAATTACACGGTCCCCCGAGTCTCCACACTTAGGCTGTTAGCTGGTGATGACACGGTGATGCTGGAGTGTGGCAAAGAAGCCGCGCGGCAAGTGTTTTGCATTTGTGCGCATGCGCAGTTCCATGGAGCAGCACTGCTTTCAGTTATGTGTTTGTGCACATGCACTTACGAAAAACATCCGGTTTGCTACGGGACGTGGATGGGCACCGGATGCCACGGGATACTAGCACTCCCGCGATCAGACGCCCGCCCCTGTGCAGATACTGTGCAGATACTAGTGCACTTTCCACGGTACTTTTTTACTGCACATTTTTGGCAGGACGCCACGGGTGCGCTACGCTTCCCAGATGTTGCGGTGTGATCGCGCCCCGAAAATCCGCCTGACATTCGTGCCTTTAGCATGGCAAATCCTCCGTGTGACCGGGGCCTAAAGAAACTTAAGTGTCCCTTCCTGGGTTTGCCTGAATATTGCCTCCCCCAGCATTTCAGGAAAGAACCGTTAGGAAACCAGCACTGAAGCTTTCCCTTTGAATCCAATGGAAACAAAATTGGTGTAATAATGAAAATGAATGTAATAATGCAGATAACAAAAGTGAATGGAGCTTTTAAACAGAAACAAAAACCACATGTACACACCTAAGACCCTTTTCACTGCCCTGCCGCAGCTGGTTTGTCTGATCCTGGTTTTACTCATTTTGCAGTTGGTTCGGTTTCTTTGTATTCATGTGTATGCAACTCCAGTGCAGTGCCAACTGTACTGGCTACCTGTTTTCTTTTTTTTTTTAAAGCCCCCTGAAGGGGAATTTTTTATTTGCATTTCTATAATACTACAACACAGGGAAAATCTACAATCTATAGGAAAAAGTAAAGAAACCTAACTAAAAACCCAAGAATGGAGGATCAGACAAACCAGCTGCAGCAGGGCAGTGAAAAGGGTCTTAGGTGTGTACATGTGGTTTTTGTTTCTGTTTAAAAGCTCCATTAACTTTTGTTATCTGCATTATTACATTCACTAGCAGTAAAGCCCGTTGTGGAAATAAATACAACGAGATCTAGAAAGAGGCTCTGGGGCAGTGCTCTGGCTTTGGGCAAACAGTGTCATTTTGCTGTGGTGACCTCAGCAGGGTATAATGGCAGAGTCCACTGTTTTCTCCAGAGGAACTGATCTCTGCTCCCTGAAGAGCAGTTGTAATTTTGAGTGATCTGTAGCCCTCACCTGGAGATTGGCAACAATTGTTACCCAGGATGAAATGGCTGGTTTGGAGGGTGGAGTCTATGGCATTCTACCTGTCTGAGGTCCCACCCCTCCGCAAACCCCACCCTCTCCAGGCTCCACCCCTCAAATCCCCAGGAATTTGCCAGCCTGGAGTTGGCAACCCCATCTCCTTCCCAGCTAGCCACCAACCTACCATTATCTGCCCCTTTGACTTCAGCTGACTTCCGCCCTCCCTTCTGCAGAGCAATTGTAATTTTGAG
>NW_015173167.1:5141-21224 GCF_001447785.1 Gekko japonicus
CAGAGGGCCCACGATTCACTTTAAAGACAGAGTCTATGGTTAGGTCACAACCTAACTTTCCACTGTCCTCCTTTCTGAAGAAAGCATTGGTTCCGCCTCCCTCTTCGCCTCTCGTCGCCATCTTTTGGGGATGTTTATATCAGCCGAGAAAGAATGCCAAAGTCTCTAAGGTCTGTTTAAACGCTCCACTTTCTTTTAGAAAAACTCTCCGCTACAGTCCGTCGCCACAGTTTGATCAGTCCCTCCCTCCTTGCTTTCGCATTTGCTTAAAACATTGGGAGATAGGGTGTCCCCTCCCCCCCTCCGTTTATACGCTTATAATGGAGGGACTTCACTTCTAGGCTTTAGTGTCTCGTTTCAATGACAACTCACTCATCAGTCCTTGAATCGATCCACCAGGTCCTAAGACGGCCCCTGGGATCACGCCAGGCAGAGAAAATCGCTAAACCTCCAAATGCTTGTTCCGGGGGTCACTTCTAATCCAGTACTGGGAATCAGGGCAGGACCTTCAGGGCAGAGAGTAGCCCCCCTGTATTGGCTACCGGCCGGAGGCAGGGCTCTCCAAAGCCCCCTGGGATGTTCTCTGCTAGGATTGCCCATATGGCAGGAATTACATATCTAAGTGCCATCAATTCGCGACCAAAGCCCCAGCAAGGGGCTTTCAAGGCAAGTGAGAAGCAGAGGTGGTTCGCCATTGCCTTCCTCCGCAGAGACTTCCTTGGCGGTCTTCTTTCCAAGCACTGACCCATCTTAGCTTCTGAGATCTGACAAAATCAAGCTAAATCATGTTGTCTTCCCTTGCTGGCAACAAGTAGATTATGGCTTTTTTTCCTGTGGTAGGTCTCGACCTCTGCAACGTCACTCACTGTATTTAGGAAGGCATGAAAAATGGCTTCCTTTCAGAGGGCAGAGGGCAAACAGTCTGGGCAGAACTGGCTGTGTTTTTAAACCTGGGCATTGTTTTTATCTTGTTGATTGATGATTGTGATGTTTTTCTGTTGCTTGCCATCTGTTGCTGTTAGCTGCCTCGAGACCGAGGACTTCAGACAGGATAAACATGGTTTATATCCCTGCCTGGTGGAATGAGCTCCCGTGTGAGATCAGGGCCCTGTGGGATTTATTACAATTTATTACAATTCCGCAGGGCCTACAAGATGGAGCTCTTCCGCCTGGCTTTTGGTTGACGCAGCGGACGTTCCCCGTCTATCTGTAGTCTGGGTCCTTGGGATCCTAAATGTAAAGATCTCCATAACAAAAACTGATTTTAACATCATCAACCACTGAAGCGTCTGACTTTTATTAGAGTGGTATGGTACTTATGGGAGCTGCGGTGGCTCAAGTGGTTAAGATGCTGAACTGCAGGCTGTGGAAGGTCAGTAGTTCAGCAGTTAGAGACCCGGGTGCCGCATGATGGAGTGAGCTCCCGTCTCTAGTTCCAGCTCCTGCCAACCTAGCAGTTCGAAAGCAAGAAATTGCAAGTAGATAAATAGGTACCACTTCGGTGGGAAGGTAACAGCGTTCCGTGCGCCTTGGCGTTTAGTCATGCCGGCCACATGACCACGGAAACGTCTTCAGACAGCGCTGGCTCTTCGGCTTGGAAACGGAGATGAGCATCGCAACCCTTTACCTTTATGGTACTTATGACTTATGTGTTGTTATGTCATGTTACTTTACACTGTGTTTTCAAATGGTTTTAACTGTGTTGCACTTTTAGTGTTGGAACCCGCCCTGAGCCTGGCAAGGAGAGGGCAGGATACAAATCCAATAAAATAATAATAATAAAATTACTTATTATGAGTTGCATCCAAATTACTGTAATCGGAGTGAGGTTCGCACAACTGGCCTTTCCCACCTTTCCTCCTCCTGCTGCACAGTCTCTGGACACCATCCCTAACAACACTGGGGGCAAAGTGGGGTCCGTAGTGGGAAGGAAATTGGTTCAAAATAGCTCCCTTCTCTTCCCATGGGCGTGCTCTTCTGTTAGCAGGAGTGCCATTAGGATGGGCGGAACTGCATCTTTGGATCCAACCTATTGTATTTTTTAAACTGTTCTCAAGTTGCTGTGAGAACCACATGAGGTTAATATGCAGGGTATTATTCAGAACCAAATAACATGGCAGGGATAGAAATGTAATACACATTTAGGCATTCCTTACCTAAAGAGCTTCATTCTTGGAGGTGTTTTTACTTATGAAGAATGAATTGGAAATAAGTAATAACAACCTGGCATTTAGCCAAATGTATGCTTTCTCTCCCACCTGCTTTTCTCTAGGATAAACATACTTAGTTATTTTACTTCTTTCCTTATGCGTGTGTGTGTGTGTGTACGTGTACATTTGTGTAGCTATATTGCTGTTCCAGTCCTCCCTCTCTTGCACAGAACAGAGAGCTGCAATGATCCTTTAATTTCTATTATTCACAGCTCTTGGCAATTAGAGACGGCATCGGCTGTTTTACACTAACTCTTGCCTATGTAAAGAAGACATTTCAGGCTCTTTTCAGACACGTACCTTCAATGGATTTCTTTGGCCATTCACAAGTCACTGTGTTTTTCCTGTGGAGCTGTAGAATTCACTTTCCCACTAATAGTGACAGTAGACGGGGCATTTGCAACGGTATAGGTGCCGGTTGGAATTGGTGTTCTTACCGGCGTTCACACGTAGAACATCTGCCTTCCGTCCCTAACTGTCGCAAAGAGCTTTAAACCGTTGTATTCTGCCACTAGGTCCCCAAGTGGTGGTATCCTGAGTGCAACGGTTGTAATCGCTTTAACCTCCCCCCCCCGTCTGATCGCTCTCCAACGTTGTAGAGACCGATTTTCACCCACCATTTTTTTTTAGAAAAAGAAAAGGTTCTTAGTTTAATGTTTCAGAGGAGTCCGGGACCTCAGGGAGGCCAGTTTGGTCTTTAAACTTTAAAGGTAAGACAGGGTGTTTTATGCATGCGTGAAGATCGCCATTCTGTGGATGGCTGCCTATGCGCATGCGCAAACTGAGTTTGGTTTTTTTTTTTTAAACCACCGAGGCCCGCTGTGTGTGAACGGGCATACAGCGATGGGCTCCACAGACAGGAGGTAAGTGTGATCGCGTTTCAGCCGGCATAAACTGCAACGGTTCCAAATGGTACAGTTTATGCCGGCTGAAACGCCCCGTCTGAACGCACCTAGAGTGTGTCATCTTTGAAGATAGTTTCAAATGATCACGGTGCACAGAGGCTTTTAACATTCCGCTCATGGTGGCCATAACAGTGTGGAGAGCCGGTAATCTCTCGTGGCTGGCTAGGTAGTTGCTGGGCTGCATCACAGAGAAGAAGAGGAGGAGGAGGAAGAGGAGGAGGAAGAGATTGGATTTATACCCCGCCCTTCACTACCTGAAGGCGTCTCAGAGCACCTTACAATCGCCTTTCCCTTCCCCTCCCCACAACAGACACTCTGTGAGGTAGGTGGGGCTGAGAGAGAGCTCTTTCGCGAACTGCCCTTGAGAGAACAGCTCTGAAAGAACTTGTGGCTAACTCAAGGTCACACCAGCAGCTGCATGTAGAGGAGTGGGGAATCAAACCTGGTTTTCCCAGATTAAGAGTCCGTGCTCCTAACCACTACACCAAACACCTGCAGTAAGTGGGTGATGAGGTAGCCACAATTGCTTCTGTCATTCCCCTCATTTTTTCTGTTCTCCTCTTCCAGGGACAACCCTTTGCCTTGCCACAGATACCTTTCCCCGTGTCATCCCATGCAGCTATGCTGGCCCAATATGAACAGGATGCCCATCACTCTTTGGGAAATAATTTGCAGTCCATGCTGACACAAAAGGCTAAGCAAACGTGGATGGCTTCTTGGACCAGTAATTTCAGGAGGGACTGTCCAGAGTTTCTACCTCGCCCTGTTTTTCGCTATCCTACTCAGGTTACTTCATTTATGGTGAAGGAGAAGTTCCACTCACCTCTGTGTACTCCCCAAAAGCAACCATTGTTAGTGCATGTGCTGAGTTGAAGCGAAGGAGGATTAATCATGCAAGGTCTCCTTTCTTGATTGTTCCTGTACCTCTGCTTCCTTTATTGTGCAAATGGATCTAAGGTTTGAAGACACGTTAAAAGATTTGTTATCTCTGGGTTTATACGATAGGTTACAAAATAAACTTTAAGTGAACCTTGGGCAGGAATCCAATTCCATCGAATGGGAATCAAGAGCGATATAAGTGAAGCTTAAGTCAACAAGAAATAAAAGTTCCAGCTCTTCTTGTTCCATTTTCCAGTGGTCTTTTTGGCAGCTGGATCGTTCATCTGCCTGGAATTCCTGGCATATAAATGCTGAGCTATCTTGGGTACTTAGATGAGCAGATGCTACTAAGCGTGGCGTTCTTACAGAGATGGAACGTAAACATTTTAGGAACACAGGCTTACAAAGAATAATTTATGGTCAGGGAACTTCATCAAGTCCTCGGACCTTGCTACAAAATAGCACGAGTATAGCCCCTCGATCAGTTTTTAAAGGGCCCATCCACACAGATGGCTGCCTACTTTCCATATTCTTCTCCTTTATGGAAAGGCCTTAAGTGCCTAACAGCTACATGGAGCAGCAGCCTCCTCAGTAGGGATGCTTTCACCTGTTCTCCGTGTCTGCTGTGCAGCCTGTTGTGACGTTTGTCAGCTACGAACCTAAATTGCGAGAGGTGGCACACACAGGCATAACGGGTGATTCTGCATCTAGCATTCGCTCCACATTTTCCCAACACTGAGGAAATGGTGCAGCTCAAAACCACGTTCAAATACCTTGGGGCAACCCCGTACTGACTACAAAGTCACCCCTGAACGGCCATAAATCCATGCAAAAGGTACCATAAAATCCGATGATCAAGGGAAGTGAAAGCAGCATGCAGTGCAGAGGGGAATTTCTGTTCCAACCTGGGTTTTGTAAAACAACAGAGGGAAAAGCCAATGCAGAATCGTCCAATGACTCCAAAAGCTATGTGCTGTATTCTGACTATATCCCTGTGTACTGGAAAGACACACCAAAGTACATTTCTAGTTAATCACTAAGATGTGGGTGTAAAACCCAAATGAGATTGAAGGCCAGTTGCTCTCTGAATAGGTTCTCCTGGGGTTATGCCCATAATTTTTTTACCCCAATCCCAAATCTCAGTTCCACCTCAATGTGTTCCCCAAACTCCTCTTTCTGATGCCTGCTGCCCATGTCAAATGTTTTACTTCCAAGCAGTTTTCCCCGTCAGGGACCAAGGCAGAGGAGGTTTTAGGAAGAGGATGACTGTTGGTTCACTACCTCTCTTTCCCCTCCCATGTCCCAAGGTGAGGAACTGTAGCCCTTTTTCAGATGTTTGATTTTGGGGCACCAGCCAGATGTCAACTGGTCGTACTCCCTATCCCCCTGATACACATGTTCACCATTTGGTGTAAAAAGGTCAACATGCGTCATTTCTAGCTTTCTTATATGGAATCCGTACAAACTTGCCTCTTGTAATCTTTAGAGATTTAATGATTATCACTGATTCAACTGTAGATAGGGATGCCAGCCTCCAGGTGGGACCTGGGGATCCCCTGGAATTAGATCAGTTGCCTTGGAGAAAATGGATGCTTTGGAGGGTGGGCTCCACTGAGGTCCCTGTCCTCTCCAGGCTCCATCCCCCAAAATATAAGAGTTTGCCAACCTGGATTTGGCAACCTTACTCCCCCATCCCCTGGCGGTGGCCAGGGAGGACCTGGCAACTGTTATCTTCATAATAATTTAATTCTAGGAGAACATGCTGACCTGGCAATGTGTGTACCTGGAAGTCATTGCAACCTGTGGTGCCTGTGGGGGCCTGGAGGATATTCAGAGAGGTGGCTGAATAAAGCCTGCCCCCGCCTCCTGCCTCTGGTACTTCAGGGAGGTCTCCCATCCAAGGACTTGCCAGAGTTGACCCTGCTTAGCTTCTGAGATCTGATGAGATCAGGCTTGCCTGGGCTATCCAGGTCAGGGTTTATTCTAGCAGTCTTGGTAAGAGGGAAGGATTGAGCTATGCCCACCACATTTCTTAATTCAGCATCACTGTTGCTTGGGGAAGCAGAGTTGCTGCAGTCTACAGGAGCTCCATCAATCTCATTAGAAGAGAGGAGAAGAGAAGAAATTGGATTTATACCCCGCCCTTCACTCAGAGTGGTTTACAAACTCCTTTCCCTTCCCCTCCCCACAACAGACACCCTGGGAGGTAGGTGGGGCTGAGAGAGCTCTTTCAAGAACTGCTCCTTCCAGAACAGCTCTGACAGAACTATGAGTTGCCCAAGGCCATCCAGCAGGTGCAAGTGGAGGAGTGAGGAATCAAACCCGGTTCTCCCAGATTAGAGTCCATGCAGCACTTAACCACTACACCAAACTGGAAGTGTCACACTCTCTAAATATTGAGGGTCATATCCAGGATTGGAAGGATAGGACATATTAGGAATTCTGTTGGTGTAGCACCCACCCAACTATCTTACAGTCGCACTGTCTGACCAAGTGGATATTTGGCTTGGTATTGGAGACCCCCCCCCCCAAGACTTATGGTCCTGTTTGGAACAGCTTAGGATTTTATGGACACCATGACAACTATGGGGCTCCCTAAGGTTATATCTGGTGCCACACATCTAGCAGGGACACCTTCAATTTCATATTTCATGCAAGGTGGGCCTCTCGTGGTCTGGGTTGTTTGTGTGGAAATTAATAAAACTCCATTGACAAGGACAGATCACTATCTGGTGGGGTTTAGTCTTTCGGAGGCTGCTTGCCTTTTCAGGGGTGGGGGGACCTATTAAGTTGGACCACCCAGGAGAATGGTAGATCCAAAGGGTTTCCTGACAGTTCCTGGGGAATGGCTTGCTGATATGGCCGGCAGCCATTATCCAGGAGGCAGTTGGCTATTTTTGCACCCATGGCAGTCAACAAACTTAGAAACTCTGTTTGGAATTGCACAGAGAATATTCCCGAGATCTGCCCTGTTCATATGGATATCTTTCCGTTGCTGTAACCTGAGGATGTGAACAAGATCTTTGAAGCAGCAAGGCCACCTGTTCCTTGAATCCATGTCCTTCATGGCGTGCGACATTTGCGAAAGGGGGAATAGCCCAATAGCTTTTCCAAGATATTAACAGTTCTGTTTCCAAAGGTTCATTCCCCCCTGCTTTAAAAGAGACAGTAATAAAACTGCTATTTAAAAAAAAACCCACCATCTTTAGAAGAAGAAGAAGAAGAGTTTGGATTTATACCCCCCTTTCACTACCAAAAGGAGTCTCAGAGCGGCTTACAAACTCCTTTCCCTTCCCCTCCCCACAACATACACCCTGTGAGGTAGGTGGGGCTGAGAGAGCTCTGACAGAAACTGCTTTTTTTCAAGAACAGCTGTACCAGAGCTACAGCTTGCCCAAGACCAACCAGCCAGGTGCAAGTGGAGGAGTGGGGGATCAAACCCAGTTCTCCCAGATTAGAGTCCACACACTTAACCACTACACCAAACTGGCTCTTTAGGCATTTAACAACTTCTGATCAGTTTCTGATTTGCCATTTTTAAACAACTTTATGGAAAGAGTAATGGCCAAACAGCCCCAAGTTTTTTGGGATGAAGATTATCTGGGTTCTTTTCAGTCTTGTTTCTGACCTTGACTGCCCTTCCTGGATGATCGCTTTCATTTGTAGCCTGGGAGTAGGTTTTATGAGGATGATATTTTCATATGGAAATTGGTTTTATGTTTCAGGATTGTGAGGAAAGGTTGGTGAGGGAGGAATGGTGGATCCACTGAAAGGGTCTGAGATGCAGCGTCCACGTGTTAAATAAATAAAGGGCTGGTTGCCTCTGGGTTCTAGCGTGTGCAGCTGAGCGTCAAAGGGAGGGAGTTTCATTGTTAAAACAAAAGCCACGCTTCCAGAAAACGTCTTTGCTGGAGACACAGAAACAAAGCACCAGGCAGCCAGAATTTCTCCCAGCAAGTGAAACAGATGGGACACAGAACCATGAGAAAGCAGGGTCCCAAAGGCCTGCCAGTGCCTGGAGAGGATTTTGTTTACAACCTTTTATTCTAGCTGCTCTGCCCAGCAAAAAGCCAAGGCATGAAGTGGCACCGTCAGTTGTCAGTTATGGTTTGCAAGTTGTCCTCAGAGGGATCAGAGCAGAAACAGCGTACATGAACATACATTGCTATCCCAGCCTCTAGACACGAGCTGATTCAGAGGCTGGATTTACCGCTTCAATTTTATTTCTTTTTTTTTAAAAAAGTGATTCTGCACATTGAAAACTACCACGCCAGGGAGTTGGCTAGGCTAGAACTGTTGGAGGGGAGCAAGGCATTATGCAGGGTGCTGAGAAACCGAACCCCCGTGACCGAAAAGCTCAGTCAGCCTTCTGGCTTCTGAAATTTCCCTGGGTATTTCATGTAGGCTTTCAAGGATAATTTTGCAGCCTAGACTGGATCCTCAGGAGGCCAAATTCTATAACCTGTACCATGTTATGTGCTTGTGCTTGTAAATAACTTGGTTCCCTAGAATTTCTGCTCTGATTCAAAGTTTGGTTCAGGCTTCAAGTGTGGCCTGTTTGTGCGTTAGTACAGTTCAGAAACAGCCTTGCTGAGACAGAGCAAGCTGACTGTCCGGAGGTCGACCCGGTGCCAGCGACCCCGGACTCGAACCAGAAGGATCCTCAAGTATACTCCTCAGAGGGAGAGACACCCTCTAGGGGGGGACACCAAACCATCAGGAAAGGGTGAAAAGAAGGACCCAACCACCAAGAACACAAGAGGACGAGCATGAGAAAGGGAAAGGAATTCTCTGCGATACACAGGCTCTCCCAGGGTCGGCCACTACACAAGCAGCAGTAGAAAGGAAGCGGAAGGAGAGGAGCCCAAACTTTTAGGATTCTGAGATTCAAGATCGATGGTCGTTTTGCAAACACAAGAGCCACATTAGTAAAATAAAAATATCTTTACTACAAAACAAAATAAAGCATGGGTATGGTACCTCAAGAGCCTCTTGCTCAGGGTAAAAGAGGAGAGCGCAAAAGTGATCTTGAAGCTCAACATCAAAAAAACTAAGGTCATGGCATCCGGCCCCATCACTCCTTGGCAAATAGAAGGGGAAGTCGTGGAAGTAGTGACAGACTTCACGTTCCTGGGATCCCAGATCACTGCAGACTGTGACAGCAGTCATGAAATTAAAAGACGCCTGCTCCTTGGGAGGAAAGCGATGGCGAACCTAAACAGCATGATAAAAAGTAGAGACATCACCCTGCCAACAAAAGTCCGCATGGTCAAAGCAATGGTATTCCCAGTAGTCATGTATGGCTGCGAGAGTTGGACTATAAGGAAGGCCGAGCTCCGAAGAATAGATTCTTTTGAACTATGGTGCTGGAGAAGACTCTTGAGAGTCCCTTGGACTGCAAGAAGAACAAATCAGTCAATCCTCAAAGAAATCAACCCTGACTGTTCCCTGGAAGGCCAGATAATGAAACTGAAGCTCAAATACTTTGGCCACCAAATGAGAAGGGAGCACTCACTGGAGAAGACCCTGATGCTGGGAAAGATTGAAGGTCAAAGAAGACGGGGACGGCAAAGGATGAGATGGTTAGACAGTGTCATCGATGCAACGAACATGAAGTTGAGCAAACTTCAGAGGATGGCGGAAGACCGGAAGGCCTGGAGGGAGCTGGTCCATGGGGTCGCAAAGAGTCGGACTCGACTGTGCGACTGAACAACAACAAATGGTACTTTGGAGTTGGACTATAAGGACTAAAAGAAATAAAACGAAAAGGTTACATATTTGCAGTTACTTTCAGTACTAAATGCTAACAGTTACATCTTTCTATCTGTGTTAGCTTCTAGAGGGGAGCTTCCTCTCTGGTTCACACAAAGAGCCATAAACCTTGTGAATACATGAATGCTAGATCAAAGCATTTCCACAAACAAGTTGTTAGTTGACCAATACAAAGGTTACAGATCACTTCATTAGGGTAAACAACTCCCACAGACTTTCCTGCCGTAGAATACATTATGTAAGGTAACATCCTGTTTCCTAACAAATAACATTTAACTCTGTAATGACTGAAGTGTAAGCAACTTGAAACTCCAACACAAACCCATACCTTGAATCCCACCCAGAGGAGTTGGAGTGAGGAAAGGAGGCCGGGGAGGCTGGACCACCCACCCCACAAGATACTGAGGAGACTGGGAGGGGATGGGGTGCATCGCCGAGGGAGGAGTCAGAGAGTAGGAGAGCTCAGTGGCTGCCCTCCTTTGAGGATGAGGCTCTCAATCCAAAGAGAAGGGAGGGGTGGGGAGGGGATGGGGTGATTTAAACAGGGAAGAGGACGCAGGCCAGGGAGGAATAGCTCAGAGCTCTATGTAGGGTGGGAAGGAGAGAGAGAGAGACCTGACAAGGACCCCATAATAGAGCACGAGCAGGAGGAAGAGAAATACGGGTGAAGTTCGAACCCCCTGTCCTCCCCATTCTGAGGCCACATGTTCCAATTTACCCTGAGAAATCAAACCCTGGAGCCGTCCTGCCCGCTAAGGGAGGACTTCAAGCAGCCCAGCCTTGACACTGACCTTGTGAAACTACAGATAACTCAGATAAGTGGCAGAAGGGAGGCAGAGTTTGGTACTGGCTTCCCAATTAGCCACATTCTCTTTGTGATCTGTGCCTGTGGGAAAGGGGGCGAGCCTAGCTGCAGATTGGCTTTGTTCCTTCCTCCCAGGTCAGACCACCACTTAGGTCATCTGATCAACCATTGGCCTAACAATTTGGCTATACATCATAACCTAGGGTAGGGTCCCTATTGGTCTGTCAGGCCTGAGGCCACGAGGGCCCCTTACCCATAAGAAAGCAGAACTTTAGTCTATTCCTCAGCCTGATGGTGACTTTCTGAGATATGGACACTCTCGCTCACAGTGGCCATCTTGGATCATTGCTTGTGTGGGCCAAACAGCTTTTGGCCTGTGCTAACTCTGGAGAAGGGCCACTTGGACAATTCAGTTGAGAATGGGTAACATCCTGTAACCTGGAACCAATGTATTACTGTTTTAGTTAGCTCTTAAATTTCTAGCTTTCTTGTTTTATCCTCACAGTCTTGTTCTTGTTTGAAGTATTCTTGGTCCTTCATAAAAATATATATTTAATTACTTTTGTGGTTATTTCCCTTTAAGCAGCCTCAATCTAAATCCAGAGTTTAGACAGGCTGGCCGCCTACCAGAGTAATTGTTTTGTGAGGAACTCTTTCTGCAAGCCCACCTTGTGAGGTAGACTTTCTTGCTTGGTCCCAGGAACGTTGGAAGCTTGCCCTTTGGCCTCTAATCGTTGGATAGTCAAAAAAGGCTGGTGGCAGACTACCAGACTGGTGTGTGAGGAGTCACACCCCAGGGTTTTAGTAATTTTTTGTGTTGCAGTCCTTAACCAAAGTGTCTTGGCCCCGGGCTGGACCAGGGCTCTTTGACAGTGCTAAACCCGGCATACATGCATCACCACTTATATCATGGTCAGGGTAATAATCTGAGCGATTTTACAGTTACACAGGTTTCACACAAGGGACTAACAATTTCATAGGGGTAAGGGAGGACAACATATAATTATTTAAATCGCACACATTTGCAGCCAACGGGGATTTTGTTCAGCTGAAAGCTTCAGACGTGTTCCAGACAGCATTCACTTCGGATTGGCTTGATGACGTTGGTTCTTCCTGGGTTGCTTTTTGAGTCGTAGCGCCGCACTGCCACCGCCTGGCCGGATTGGCCCATCACAGGCTTCTTAATGCCGAAGAGGTCTTTTTTCCAGGCTTCCGAGCTGGACATCCCATTCGCCGGCTAACACCTCCCCTACGGGGGTTTAGATGATGATTTTATTTCAAATAAAACATTCTAGGCAAGAATTTGATGAACAGGGGAAAGTTAATCATACAAGTACATACATTTCTCAAACTTGGCTAAGAATCGTGTGCCACAAGCTAACTCGCCTGAGCGCCAGGAGGAACATCTCGCCAGAGGGGAGACACCAGGGAAAGAACTGAAGAAGAGC
Source organism: Gekko japonicus (assembly GCF_001447785.1). NCBI lineage: Eukaryota > Metazoa > Chordata > Lepidosauria > Squamata > Gekkonidae > Gekko > Gekko japonicus. Next base: position 17,161 of record NW_015173167.1, read on the forward strand.
CGAGCCAAAAAAGTAAAAAACATCGACCACCACCGGGTGCCGGTAGGCAGTCCCACCCCGTACAAATGTGGCCCTAGTTAGGGAGTAATGTGATTAGCACCCTCTTTGTAAACCACCCAGAGACCTCCACGGGGGTTAGGGCGGTATAAGAAATCGAAGATATAAATAAATAAATCGAAGATACATAAGCATTACAGTTCTCTAAGATTTAGGTATGTGCTGAACCAGTCATAAGACCTGTTTAATATGTAAATCAGCAGTGGCGCACTGACATGCAGAAAGACTGAGAAAGGAGCAGCGGCAGCAGAAGGAATTCCGGGGTCATCTAGCCCCAGACCAGAAGTGATGTTGGATAGCTTGGCTGTGACCCTGCACCTTTCCCCAGCTGGAAATATAACGGCGGGAGTGGTCACTGACTGGAAGCAGGCAGTCCTGGAGGCAGTGATGGGCCTGGATCGGAAAGAGGGGCTGCAACCGCAGTGCCTGCAATATTGTTGTAAGCAGTCTTGGCACAAGACAGAAGGGGCCAGAACAATGCCCTGTTAGGGACAGGGACCACCTCCCTAACTAGGAGGAAGGGACACCCATGTGAGGAAATTCAGGAGGTAAAGAGAAGAAGAGGAGATTGGATTTATACCCTGCCCTTCACTACCTGAAGGAGTCTCAGAGCAGCTTACAATCCTTTCCCCTCCCCACAACAGACACCCTGTCAGGTGGGGGGGGGGGCTGAGAGAGCTCTGAGAGAACTGTCCTTAAGAGAACAGCTCTGAAAGAACTTGTGGCTGACCCAAGGTCACACCAGCAGCTGCATGTGGAGGAGTGGGGAATCAAACCTGGTTCTCCCAGATTAGAGTCCACGCTCTTAACCACTACATCAAACACACTCTCTTGAGAGGGGGCTTGGTCTCCAAATAGGGCTGCCAACCTCCAGGTGGAGCAAACGTAGAAAAACACCGTGTTAGAACAAAACACAGTTTTGCTACTATATCTTCATATATTGGTATAAATAATCTACTTGAATACAATAGAGACTCTAGTGTATGTTATTCATTATAGTACAAAAGACCTGTCTCTGTAATGGTGGATTTTTATACTAGATATATAATGTTCTTTAGAGAAAATGACCACTTTGGAGGGTGGACTGGCTCTATGGCATTATACCTCCGTGAGGTCCCCCCCCCCAGATCCTGCCCTCTCTCTCCAAACTCTAGCCCCAAATCTCCAGCAGTTTTCCAACCCAGAGTTGGCAACCCTTTACCCAGATGAGGATTCAGCCAAGACTGCGGAGAAGAGATGCTCAGGCATATTAAGAGGTGAGCTGCTTCAGATTCCTCTGGGAGGAATCCGAGCAGTGAGGGTACTAAGAGCAGTCTAAAGGCAGGGGCTGGACTGGGCCCTCCGAGGTCCAACCTGACATTTCACAAAGATGTTTCCGTACTTGACAATACATTTAGAATCCTTCTCTGTCTCCGGTTTGAGGCAGATCAAGACGGGTAGCCGTGTTAGCCTGTCTGTAGCAGCAGAAAAGAGCGAGAGTCCAGTAGCACCTTAAAGACTAAAAAAAAATTGTGGCAGGGTAGGAGCTTTCGTGAGTCACTGCTCACTTGGAATCATATAATCATAGAATGTTAGAGTTGGAAGGGACCTTGCAGGTCATCTAGTCCAACCCCCTGCACTCTGCAGGAGCATAGCCGAAAGACAGCCCTACAAGATACCCGAAAGATTGTTGTCCAGCCTCCGCTTGAAAATCTGAAGATACAGTAGCTGAAGAAGTGAGCCGTGACTCACAAAAGCTCCTACCCTGCCTCAAATTTTGCTAGTCTTTAAGGAGCTACTGGACTCTTGCTCTTTCCAATTTGAGACAAAGAGTGACTTCTGTCAAGAACTACGTAGGAAGATTACTTACTGTTGCAGCACTATTGTCAAAACCGGGCCTCATTTACCATGGGATTCAGAAGAAGAAGAAGAGATTGGATTTATACCCCGCCCTTCACTTGGAGTCTCAGAGTGGCTTACAAACTCCTTTCCCTTCCCCTCCCCACAACAGACACCCTGTGAGGTGGGTGGGGCTGAGAGAACTCTGACACAAACTGCTCTTTCAGGAACAGCTGTGCCGGAGCTTGTGACTGATCCAAGGTCACATCAGCAGGTGCAAGTGGAGGAGTGGGGAATCAAACCTGGTTCTCCCAGATTAGACTGTCTTTGATTCTGCATGCCTATTCTTCTGTGGGACTCCGGGTAGGAGGGGGGAGCTGTGAGCTTGTGAGTGTGTGGGTATAGAAACTGCTTTGCTATGAGTCGTGCGACCTTGTAACTGTGTTAAGCGGGGCCTCCCCTCTCTGGGAAGTATGCGTGCTTGACCTTGGACACCAGACACTACTAAACACTAAACTTGCAGGTGCTGGGGGGAGGGTTAACGGTGCATAGTAGAATTGACGGGCCGGATGTGATGGTATGATTGGACCAGGCTTGGGGGGGGGGGGGCTGTTTGAATTCTGCATAATACCAGAACTGGTGCCAAGAGTGTCAGTTCTGACACATATCATTTTAGCTTGAAACATCTTCATCTCTCAATAAACAAATCACTGCCAAGAGTTGGGGGTAAGTTTGTTCAAATGTCTGACAGTTATGACAGTCTGAAGCAGTGGTTGGAGGGCTGGCTAGGATCTGTGAGACCCAGGTTCAAATCTCCATGCAGCTTGCTGGTTGACTTTGTACCAATCTGTTTCTCTCTCTGCCTTACCTACCTCACAGAGTTATTGTCAGGATAAACGGGAGAGGGGAGAATGGTGCTCCTTGGAGGGAGGGCAGGACAAAAATATACTAACTAAATAATAAAGTGTTTTGTACCATTCAAAGAGACAAGCTACCTATGAATAGCAAGAAGGCTGTGCTCTTGCTCAGCTTGCTTTGGACCACGAAAAGGAGACCCCTCTGCATGTGATGAAAAAATCTTCCAAAAGGGCTCTGTTTGCAGGGGTTGATCCTTTTTATTTTGGTTTTGGGTGTTCTTCATGTCATCGAAACGTTTGTTAACTCTCTGTGACTGTCACATGACCAAACAGCTTGTTGCTATAACTTTTGTGCTCTTAGTTTGGTGCGTCAACTTTCCTTCTTGGACTGCTGTTTTGGTTCCTAAGCTGATTATTTTCTAATCCCTTAAAATCAGAGTGTATCATATAAAATGCTACGACTATATCTTCTTTTGTCTTACCCAACAGCAGGCTTTCAATTTCCTGCCATATCAGCTTCTGGGAATTAGAACCGCATTAAGGATGTAATGAACTGTGTCCAGAGCTCTGCGTTTTCCTCATTCACACACAGCAAGCTTCCAATCCTTTTCCTTTTGCTTCATAAAATTTATGATTAAGAGGAGGAGAAGTGTCACAAAGAGGCATCACATCCCATTAGACCCTCGGGCTTGACATTATTTTATGAAATATGCTAAGAAGATCATATCATTTCTTCTGAGAGACTGTTCTTTTTTTTTTTAAAAAAAAATACAAATATATATTAGCACAAACTCTCTGCAAATGGAATGGACTGTCAGAATGAGATCTGTTGACACCTCATTTTGGAATGACTTGTCTATTGAAACAACCTGTCAAGGCTCTGCAGTCTTCAAGGAGTCCCTTTCAGAAAGAACAGATTGGTGGTTACACAACCTATAATTACATTTCAATGAAATCCGAGAAGAATATCCGAATGAATGGTAGCTTCTGCTTTGCCCCAGTAGCTTCTCTCTCCCCTCCTTAAATCCTCTGGAGATGTATCTTCTGCATAACGAGCGCCTTATTGCTTCTGCTGTCGATGTATCGGACTAGCTCTGCCAAGTATTTGAGGAAGGGTTCATTTCCTGCGGGAGCGCACAGGAGCAGAGCTCCGGCAGTAAGGAGTCCAGGGGGCGGGCACATGCAACAAGCCCCACCCCCTGCTCCCAGCAGCCCTCAGTTGGGCCATGAGGAGCAAGAAGCAGCCGGGTAAGTTGCAGAGCCCCCTGCCGGCCCGCCTTCAGGTACAAGCTCTCCCTCCTCTGTGAGGGCAGATCTGCGCATTCCCCCCCC
>NW_015173167.1:21539-74123 GCF_001447785.1 Gekko japonicus
GAGGCCCGTTCTTCTCTGCCGGTAGATCGGGCCCCGGGGGGAACCCCACCCCGACGTGCATGTCACCCGGAAGTGACGCGGGCACGCTGGGGGCGGGGCCATGGTCATCCGAGGGAAAACTCTATGTTTTTCCCTCAGATGGTCGTGGCCCCACCCCAGCGTGCCCGGCGTTGTCACGTCACTTCCGGGTGACATGCGTGTGGCATGAGCGCGCTTTGCGTGCACGCGCACACTCCCGGAGCAAGCCGGGAGTCCCCCGCTCCGGATACAGGTAACACTTGGCAACCCTAGCTCCTGCACCTCTTTTTCTACGAAATGACCCCTGATTTGAGAGAAGCGGAAGTTGGAGTTGTCAAGTCCTGGCTGGGGAATTTCTGGAGATTTGGGGCTTGAGCCTGGGAAGGGTGGAGTTTGGGAAGTGGAGGGATGTAATGCTATAGCAGGGGTGGCAAACTCATTTGTTACAAGGGCTGGATCTGACATAAATGTCGCTTTGTCAGGCTGGGCCACGTGCGCCATAAAATGTAATGCCGAGTACCAGAGATATAAACTTTATAAGTGACACCGGCAAGCCCAATTAATGATATGATTTTTTACTCAAATTACAAACAAAAGCAATTGATTCCTAGGAGTGAAAGCAATTTGGTTTACTGGGGAATCCCCAGAAGCCCCAATAAGTGTTATCACATGCAAGACTAGTTATTTTTTCCAAGGGATGCCATACCCGCCCCCTAGCCATTTCCTTTCATTTCTTGACCGCTTTGACCTCACACCCCACCGTGTGCGCCCACATGCCTGTCCCCCCCCCCCCCGAGCAGCCCCCTGCCTTCCCTCCCTCGCACCAGTTGCTTGCAGGCCGGATAAGAGCCCTGGACGGGCCGGTTCCAGCTCCTGGGCTGTGTGCTTGACACCCCTGTACTATAGAGACCTGGAAGCCCTTTATGGGAGGAGGAGAGCAAACTTCATCCTGTGGGAGGAGGAGAACCAAACCACAGGTATTCTCACGTTCTGGAATGACACACTGCAGCCTTAGGTACTACAGAACTCATGATGCAGAGTAACTGCAATAAAAGGAGATGTAAAGAAGCATTTGTGGCATTTTAATTGAAATGGAGAAAGAATGAGAAAGGGGGAGGAGGAAAAAAATTCGACCCAGAACAAACTAGGTAACCCAAGAGGTTGAAAAAAGAACAGCCTTGTATGTAGAAATATCAAGATCAATTCCCCCCCAAAAGGTAAAATTATATTAAATAAAAGAATCTCTAATCAAATTGTAAATATTAAAAACTGCATAAAATAAATCAACAAGTTGCAAATAGAGGTACCTTCCTCTAGTGCAAAAAACTTTTTTTGGGGGGGTAAAATTATGCTTCTACACATGAGGATGTCACCCATTTACAAGCATCTTTTCTGTGACCAGGTACAGTTAATTATAACATCAAATACATGTACACCAAATGCATTTTGGCTGTGAGGCCTTCCTCAGCAGTTTAAATTTGTACAATGCACAACATACACCATAGATAAGCATATGGAGCAGAGGTCCATCAGTGGCTATTAGCCTCAAGGTATAGATAGGAACTCTGGGTGATGCAAGTGAAGCTCTGTTAATTCTTGGTGCTTGGGGGGTGGCAACAGTGGGAGGGCTCCTAGTGTCCTGGCCCCACTGATGGACCTCCTGATGGCACCTGGTGATTTTGGCCACTGTGTGACGCAGAGTGTTGGACTGGATGGGCCACTGGCCTGATCCAACATTGGCTTCTCTTATGTTCTTACAATTTCTTATTTATTTATTTATTTGGATTTGTATCCCGCCCTCCCCGAAGGCTCAGGGTGGCTAACAGGGGCATAAATGCCAGATTACAACAATAAAAACAGTATACATACAATAATAGCATACTATAATAATTAAAATTCTTAAAAATAGATTTTCGGTGCTCTAATACTTACTTACTCCAAATCGTAAACCAAGATGGTGTTCTAAGATGTTATATATCTGAATAACAACAGCGGTGTACGTCCCCACAACCCTGTCATCCCCTAGGGACGTCCTGCTCCCTCCGATGATACCCGCACCAACGATGACGGTGTGCGGTGGTGGGAAAGCGTTGATGGAATAGTGGTGGCGGCGGCTCCTACTTGAATGCCTGGCGGAAGAGCTCCGTCTTACAGGCCCTGTGGAACTGCACAATCACTGAATTGCTTGCAATACATCTCCTCATTTAAAACCACTGTATCTTTCCAGGGACTAGTTCTGTCAGTAGCATGTCAATCATGCTTTAATACACAGTGACGTGCCATCAATTGCTTCCTCACCTCAACCCATCACTAAGCTAGATATCTATCACACCCCCTAGAAGGCATTTTCCTGAAGGAAAAGGTTATGCGGGAGGTCACAGCAGTTCATAAACAAGATTGGTGCTTTGCAATAAATTAGATACTCGGGGTTATCAGTTGATGCATAAACTGATGGATACCTGGCTCTGGGGAAGTAATTTCTCCCTTTTATGTTTTCAGTTTTATATTGCACAGGGAAACTTCTGAACTACTGAATTGATTTCCCCGGCCTTTTGCTGGAGGCAGAGATGGAACAGAGGAGTTGTGTGTTAGAAGGCATAACAGCTTTGTCAGAGGCACCTTCGGGATGTAAAACAGATGTGACAAAGAGCACAGATCTCTATTAGCGTTTAAAGGGAAGTTACAGATGTGTAGGGATCAAGTTCAGAGCGGGGTGTACCAGAAAAGGAGATTTGGTCTAACTGTCCTTATGCTAGTTTTGCTGTTAAAAGGGGTAAGAAAGGATCCAGGTTTTTGCCCATCTTTTCCCTTTTAGAGGCTATAACATTGCAGAGTGTCTGGTTTCAATTGGCAAAACCACATGGGGGCAAAAAAGTTACCCCCCCCCCCCGCAGACACTCCCCATCCTAATCTGAACTGGACTCTTGCACAGCTCCAATTGGGTATGCTGGGAAGATATGTAAAGACTAGCTCTCCTACCATGTTTTCTGTTTTTACCTTGAGTAGAGTTGGAGGAGTCCTATGAAGGATTCATCCCACAAATCCCAAGAGGTCCTTGAGTATTGGCAATGGCAGAATAATCCAGCCCATTATGAGAAAAAGTGCAGAAAAGGGCAACACGAATGATAAAAGGGTTGGAACACTTTCCCTATGAGGAAAGGTTAAAGCGCTTAGGGCTCTTTAGCTTGGAGAAACAAGGACATGATTGAGGTTTATAAGATAATGCATGGGATAGAGCGGGTTGAGAAAGAGGTACTTTTCTCCCTTTCTCACAATACAAGAACTCGTGGGCACTCCATGAAATTGCTGAGCGGTCGGGTTAGAATGGATAAAAGGAAGTACTTCTTCACCCAAAGAGTGATTAACACATGGAATTCACTGCCACAGGAGGTGGTGGCGGCTACAAGCATGGACAGCTTCAAAAGGGAATTAGATAAGCATATGGAGCAGAGGTCCATCAGTGGCTATTAGCCACAAGGTATAAATAGGGACTCTGGGGCAAGTGATACTCTGTCTTCTTGGTGCTGGGGGGGGGGTCAACAGTGGGAGGGCTTCTAGTGGCCAGAAATACCAGGTGCCATCAGGAGGTCCAGCAGTGGGACCAGGCCATTTGAAGCCCTCCCACTGTTGACCCCCCCAAAAAAATTGCTTTTTATGGTTGAAATGGACAAAATGACAAGAAAACCTAAAAATTTGGAGGCTGAAGAATTTTTTGAAGATTGGAAGGACTTTAAAGAATATCTAGAGAAATATTGGGACTTAAAGAACAATTTATTTTGCTTTGATAATTATTGAAAATTAGTAGGTAAATATATAAGTGCAACAGCTGAAAGATAAGTTATCGGTAGATGTATAAAGAAACAGAGAAGTTAGAAGTAACTCTAAGGACAGAGCTGGAGGTTGGAGCACTGTGGGAAGCCGATAAAGGGGGGGAGAAAGGAGAAAAAGGATGTAGAACAATATAATTTGTGATATATGTGTGATTTTTATTATATCCTAATAAATTGTTTTGGGGGAAAAACAACAGTGGGAGGGCTTCTAATGTCCTGGACCCACTGGTGGACCTCCTGATGGCACCTGGTATTTCTGGCCACTGTGTGGTATTTCTGGCCACAGAGTGTTGGACTGGATGGGCCTTTGGCCTGATCCAACATTGGCGTCTCTTATGTTCTTATGAGAGCCTTCTAGGAAGAACACAGGCTGATTCCCCATAATCACTAGGAAACTGGTGCTGCTCAGGGAAGCCTAGCTGTTGATGCTGTTTCTTTGGCCAGGTTTTTCCTCCCAAAGCAAACTATGGATTTCGGCAGCACGTCTTTCCATCCTCACCCAAGGAAGGTACCAGCTGGATATTAGGAAAAACATTTTTACAGTAAGAGTTGTGCAACGGTGGAATCAGCTGCCTGGGGAGGTGGTGAGCTCCCCTTCACTGGCAGTCTTTAAGCAGCGGCTGGACAAACACTTGTCAGGGATGCTCTAAGCTGATCCAGCATTGAGCAGGGGGTTGGACTAGATGGCCTGTAGGGCCCCTTCCAACTCTGTTCTTCTATGATACTATAACTCTGTTGCAGCCTGAGGATGTGGACAAGGTACATTCTGGGTGCAGCTGCTTTTAAAAATGTCTAGAAACTCCAGTTTGTGCCAAATGCAGGGGCCAGCTTGCCGGTCCTGACTTCTGTCGCTCTTCAGCAGCTTGAGACTGGAGTACTTGAAGGACGGCCTGTTCCCAAATGTGCCTGTCTAGTATCTGCAATCATAGGGCTGCCAACCTCCGGGTGGAAACTGGAGATCCAGATTGCAACTGATCTCCAGGTGACAGAGTTCCATTCCCCTGGAGAACATGGTTGCTTTGGAAGATGGAGCCCCACTGAAGTCCCTCTCCTCCCCAAGCCCCTCCCTCCTCAGACTCTACCCCCCAAATCTCCAGGTATTCCCCTACCTGGAACACTCTCCCCTTCTCCCCTTCTGTGTGCCCATCCTTTGCATAGAGCCAAGGTGGGAGGCCATCAGAGAAAGGCTCTTTCTGATGTTGCCTTGAGCCAAGGGGAAGACAGGGCATCAATATTTTAATTAAAGCACAAACAAATAAATAATTGCAGCACCCTATTAACAGATTCCAACCACCCATAAACAGTGGGGCTGAGCCCGTTGAGGTTTAGGGACCAGATGAAACCCTTTTTATTCTACAATACTTTCTTTTAAGGGTTTTTTTTTGGGGGGGGTCGCCCCGCACGCTTTTATCTGATGCTGCTGCTAGAAAAAAACGTTTGCGCTCTTTGGCTCTGCGCTAGTCTCTGGTCTTAAGCAGTTTTGTTATGCTTGGTTTGGTATGGCTTAGTCCCTATTGTCTTATTAGATTCATGTTGCCATTTGGATTTTGCTCTCTATTTATACTTGATTATAGGCTGCCATCCCGGGAACAACAGCTGAGAGCGGAGGAGAGAAATGTTTAAAAATAAGACACTCCGATACAATGAATGTAGCAGCAGAGAGTGTGAAACCACCAGTACACATGCCAGATAGAAAATGGCAATCCACAGGAAAAGTTTAAAACAGGGGAGCCAGTTCAAAGGGGCCAGTTGAGGTGAAGTGACTGTATCACTGGAAAATAATTCACAGATTCTTCTCTTGAACACATGAACACATTATACTGAATCAGACCACTGGACATCAAGGTCAGTATTGTCTACTACTCAGACTGGTAGCTGCTCTCCAAGGTCTTAGGCTGAGCTCCTTCACATTGCCTACAACCTGATCCTTACTGGAAATGCCAGGGATTGAACCCAGGACCTTCTGCAAGCCAAGCAGATGCTCTGCCACTGAGCCACAGCCCCTTCTCTTATGGCTGAGAGAAGGAGGCATTCACAAAGGAAGTTCTTACAGTGGATCAAACCCCATTTTTCCACCACAAAAGTGGGACTTTCAAAAAGTAGCAGATAGCAGTAATTTATGAGATGGCGTCTGGGGAGGAAGGAGAGGGTGGAAGGCTGTACAGGAAGTGTGGTCTAGTCTGCCATTCCAAGAGTGGCCCACGCATGTGTACATGACCAGGGCAGGGGCGAACGAGAGGGAAGAGGCACCACTGAGCTCAGTAGCAATCTATGCCCATATGTGTGGATCATACCCCATGTTCTCTGGTCCATGTAAATATTGTGTGTGTGTAAAATGCTGTCAAGTTGCAATGGACTGATGGCAACTCCAGAAAGGGGTGCTCAAGGCAAGTGAGAAGTAGAGGTGGTTTGCCATTGCCTTCCTCTGCTGAGCCTTCCGTAGTGGTCTCCCTTCCAAGTACCAACCCTGCTTAAGCTTAGACTTATGGTGACCCCAGCAAGGGGCTTTCAAGGCATGTGAGAAGCAGAGGTGGTTTGCCATTGCCTTCCTCTGCAGAGCCTTCCTTGGTGGTCTCCCTTCCAAGTACTTGACCCTGCTTAGTTTCCATTATCTGATGGCTGGGCGATGCCATCCTGCCTTCCATCTCCCGTGTAAATTGATTCCTTTACAAGAGTGCTGCAACAGCTGCTAACTGAGTGTTCCCTTGTTAGCTGTGCTGGGCATATGAAGCTCTTTTATACAAAGTTAGGCCATTGGTAGGAGCTGCGGTGGCTCAAGTGGTTAAGACGCTGAACTGCAGGCTGTGGAAGGCCGGTAGTTCAGCAGTTCGAGGCCCGGGTGCCGCAAGACGGAGTGAGCTCCCGTCTCTAGTTCCAGCTCCTGCCAACCTAGCAGTCCGAAAGCAAGAAATTGCAAGTAGATAAATAGGTACCACTTCGGTGGGAAGGTAACAGCGTTCCGTGCGCCTTGGTGTTCAGTCATGCCGGCCACATGACCACGGAAACGTCTTCAGACAGCGCTGGCTCTTCGGCTTTGAAACGGAGATGAGCACCGCAACCCTAGAGTCGGACTCGACTGGCTTTCGAGCAAGGGAACCTTTACCTTTTTAGGCCATTGGTGCATTCGGGTCAGTATTGCCCACAGTGACTGACTGACAGTGGCGCTCTGGCGGAGAAAGCACTCGAGATCTTTAACCAGGATGCTAGGAATCGAGACCTTCTGGCAGGGTGCCAAACTCCTGGTGGTACCTGGAGACCTCCCAGCCTTACAGTTGATCTCCAGTCTACAGAGATCAGTTATTTTGGAGGAAATGGAAGCTTTGGGGTGCAGATTACATGACATCACATCCCTGCTGGAGCTTCCTCCCTACACACCACCCTTCCTAGGCTCTGCCCCCAAATCTCCTGGGATTTCCCAGCCTGGAGCTGGCAGCCCAACCTTCTGCATGCAAACCAGGCACTCTCTGGTTCAGCCAGGGCCTCTCCCGTATGCTGGCTGCGGTTGATACTTTTTCAGCAAGAGCAGCTGCAAGGCGATAAAGTCGAGACTCCCTTTTCAGTTTTGGGGGCGGCCATCAGAGCTTGCGGAAGGTGCTCGATCTGCAGCACAGGGGAAAGGAACAGAGAGAGAACAAAAAACCCCGGCGGCCTTGTGCAGGTTGAGCAGACAGCTGAGGCAGATGGACCGAGAGCAGAGAGTTTCTGGACGGAGATGTCCTCGGGAGGCTGGCTGCGCAGTTCCTCTCTGGGGATCTGCCGCCTGCTGTAGGCAGCCTACTGTCTCCGCATCTCCTGCTTGTGTATTTGTTTGATACAGCAAATTATACACATTATACATTCATCCAGTAGGCAAAGTCTGGTTTTCCCTTTGTTCTCTTTTAGTCTAAGGAAACTTTATCTAACCTTAATGGCTCCTCTTCTGGTGGAAGCACAGCTGCTTAAGTTGGAGGAAGCCCTCTTCGGCTGGAAGAAAGTTCCCTAAGGTAGGATGGGTGGTGGTGGAAAGGGCCACCGAGTTGCAGCCGACTTATGGCAAGCCCTTCGGGTTTTCCAGGCAAGACACGTTCAGAGGTGGTTGGCCACTGCCTGTTTCTGCGTAGCAACCCTGGACTTCCTTGGTGGTCTCCCATCCAAGTACTGCCAGGGCTGACCCTGTTTAGCTTCTGAGATCTGACGAGATCGGGCTAGCCTAGCCCATCCCAGTAGGATACATACTAATAATCAGGGGTCATTTCCTGCAGGAGCGCACAGGAGCGGAGCTCCGCCAGTAAAGAGCCCAGGGGGTGGGGCACATGCAACAAGCCCCACCCCCTGCTCCCAGCAGCCCTCAGTCAGAACAAGAAGCAGCCAGGAAAGTTGCAGAGCTCCCCCTGGCCCAAAACAGTCCAGTGGCACCTTTAAGACCAAGTTTTATTCAGGTACAAGCTCTCCCACCTCTGTGAGGACAGGTCTGCACCCCACAATAGCTAGCAATCCAAAACAGTCCAGTGGAGCTTGAGCGGCGGGTGTTGCCTTCTGGCACACATCTGGTGATGTCAGGGTGTGTGGCATATGCAAATAAGTTATGCTAATGAGTTATGCTAATGAGCTCCTGCACCTCTTTTTCTACGAAATGACCCCTGCTAATAATAGGAAGAGACCATAAGCCTGCTCTGCTTTCATACAAAGGGTAGTAAACCCTGTCCCGCTGCTCCGCCCCCTGAAGTTCTCAGCCAATGGCAACCAGAGATACTTCTGTTTGCCCACCCTCTCTGTCACGTTGGGGCCAATCATTTCCACAGGCTTCATTGCCACCAACCCACCACAAAGTCCCTCAGTGCACTGCGCTCTGGACAGGATCCATATAGCTGCAGGGATGATGTCTTGCATTCCTCATCTTTTTTGTCTTTATCGAGTGGTTTGACACTAAGGAAATGGGGCAGAAGCCATCAATATTTGCTGGCAGGTGATTTACTAGACACACACACTTGGGAATTTAAGAATACTGGAGATTATAAATGCCTTGTGCTTAAAACTCAAGCTTGGCAATAAATGTTGCCCTTTCAAATGCATCGTGTTTATTAAAAATAAATAGTAACAAACTGCTGGTTCCTTGTCAGCCTACATGAAACAAACAATGGCCTTGATTTATTTATTTCTCAACTGCATACCCAGCATTATTGGAACACAGGTTGCTCAGGGCAGCTTGCCGAGAAAACTGGTGCAGCACAATCACAACCAAACTTCCAATATATCTCAGTACAATAATAAAAAACAGTCATTTGATATCTCATATTGCAACAGTCAAGCCAAACTCAATCCCTCTTGACCAGAACTGCGGCTCCTTTCAAGGTCTCAGGAGAAAAGCAGCCAGGTAGGCTTCCCTTTCCTGCCAACCTAGCAGTTGGAAAGCAAGAAACTGCAAGTAGATAAATAGGTACCACTTCGGTGGGAAGGTAACAGCATTCCGTGCGCCTTGGTGTTTAGTCATGCCGGCCACATGACCACGGAAACGTCTTCGGACAGCGCTGGCTCTTCGGCTTTGAAACGGAGATGAGCACCGCAACCCTAGAGTCGGACTCGACTGGCTTTCGAGCAAGGGAACCTTTACCTTTACCTTTAGGCTTCCCGTGGTAAAGAGTTCTTAGGCGTAGAAGAAGAAGAAGAAGAAGAAGAAGAAGAAGAAGAAGAAGAAGAAGAAGAAGAAGAAGAAGAAGAAGAAGAAGAAGAAGAAGAAGAAGAAGAAGAGATTGGATTTATACCCCGCCCTTCACTTGGAGTCTCAGAGCGGTTTACAAACTCTTTTCCCTTCCCCTCCCCACAACAGACACCCTGTGAGGTGGGTGAGGCTGAGAGAACTCTGACAGAGACTGCTCTTTTTCAAGGACAGCTGTGCCAGAGCTTGTGACTCACCCAAGGTCACATCAGCAGGTGCACGTGGAGGAGTGGGGAATCAAACCCGGTTCTCCCGCACACTCAACCACTACACCAAACTGGCTCTCCTACGGAAAACAATGCACCCTACGGCTGAAAAACCCCTAGATCTGGGTCTGAGAGGAGCTAGACGAATGATTCTCACAGTGCGCCAACCCAAAGATCTCCATTTTGATTTACATCTTTTGCTGATGCCTCGAGCTGATTTTTTTAAAAAAAATCCGTACGTGTGTGCACCTGGAAGTCATGGCGACCTAGTGACTGACCCGTACTGGGGCCCCGGAGGATATTCAGAGAGGTGGCTGAATACAGACTGCCCCCCCCCCCCGCCTCTGGCATTGCAAGGAGGTCTCCCATCCAAGTACTTGCCAGAGTCAGCCCTGTTCAGCTTCCGAGATCTGACAAGATTGGGCTTGCCTGGGTGATCCAGGTCAGGGGTACCCCTTGAGCTGACTGATCAGTTACCCGTAGACAAATATCCTTTCAGTGTATTTTGCTTATATGGATACTGTAATCCATGTGATTGTACATCCAGGAAGAAGTGATGGAAGCAATGCTTGATGAATGAATGTTCAGTACAAGAACAAGACCTTGCGTGTGTGGCCCATGAATGGTCAAAAGGAACCACTTGGTCATAGAGACTGCTTTCCCCGTATTTGAGGAAACTGGAGTCCCATAGTGGCATATTGAGGGGGCAATCTTAATACACACCTTTGTTCCTCCGGGGGGAGTCTGAGAAGCGGCATCACCCCCCCTTTATTTGTTTGCCAAGTGCCTGAGGCACAAAAATGGTGACATGAAGAGGAACTGAAAAGAGCCAAAGCGACCTCCAATCACTCACTTGGCATCCCTGGCGAAGGGGCACCATTTCAAGTTCAAGCGTTGTGTGACCCACAGGCTGAGTGTACCTTTAGCCTCGTGCCTTTTGTCATCTTCCCATTCCCTCTCTCAGGGTGGGCATCTGTATCCATCCACCGTACTATCATTAGCATTATCAACTTCATTTATGGCCCAGCTTTCTCACTCAGACTCACGGAGGATTAAAAGTACAGAAACAATTAAATCAGACTGCAGAGACCTCCAATGAACAATGCAATAGGACTGGGTTTACGGAACTGGGAAAACAATGCAAACGAAAGCCGGTCTAAGGTATAACATGGGTGGCCTCCGAGAGGCATTCCGTAGGCCCCCCTGGAGTACCCTTGTGGAGCCCTGAGGAACTGCACACCACAGTCTGGGAACTGCTGAACTAGATATTATGGTTTTTTTAGAGGGGGGTTGCTGTCAACTCACAGCTGATTTATGGTGACCCCAAAGTGTTTTCAAGGCAAGAGGTGTTCAGAGGTGGTTTGCTATTGCCTGTCTCTGTGGAGTGACCCTGGTATTCCTTGGCGGTCTCCCATCCAAATACTGACCAAGGCCAACCCTGCTTAGCTTCCAAGATCTGACAAGATGGGGATAGCCTGGGTTATCCGGGTCCAGGCGGTATTATGCGACAGCGATCTAAATTCAGGGATGCCACCAGAAACAACAGCCTTGCCATTCCCCTCTCCCCTACTGCAGTGTCTAGTAATATTTTATCTTGTGTCATGACACACAGCATTCTGTGTTCCATTCCCCAGCAGACAATGATGTGAAGGGGGGTGGGCGGGGAAATGCAAAACATTGCGACATCGTGGCTCAGAATATGTTTTACTAGTCATGGAGTGGACACTGGAAGACAAATCTGTCGTCGAGGAAGATCTGAGTTCAGTCGTGCCTCAAAGATCAACAAGATTTTCAGGGTATAAGATTTCAAGAGACAAAGCCCCCTTTGTCAGTCCCTAAAGAACTGAAATCTGTTGTATGGTCAGTAGTGAGACATCTAGTTAGAGATAGATAGAACAAGGGCACACACAGCTACGCTTTCATTGACAATCTTTAAGTGGAAAGGATACAGCTGTCTTTCAGACAGATGGGCAGGTGGTGTGAAGAAGAAGAAGAAGAAGAAGAAGAAGGGGGGGAGGAAGAGATTGGATTTATACCCTGCCCCTCACTACCCGAAGGAGTCTCAGAGCAGTCTACAATCTCCTTTCCCTTCCCCTCCCCACAACAGACATGCCTGTGAGGTAGGTGGGGCTGAGAGAACTCCCCTTGAGAGAACAGCTCTGAGAGAACTTATGACTGACCCAAGGTCACACCAGCAGATGCATGTGGAGGAGCGGGGAATCGAACCCGGTTCTCCCGGATTAGAGTCCATACTCCTAACCACTACACCAAACTGGCTATCTGAGCATGAGTTGACAACATTCTGCCACCACGTTGCACACCAAGGTCTAATATTCTTGGAGAATGTGTAACAAATAGGGCTGCCAAATGCAGCCGGGGGGCGGGGAATCCCCCGTTTCGGAGCCCCGATTCCCGGCGCGCCGGAATCGGGGCCCGGGGGAAACCCCACCCCCGCGTGCGCGCCACCCGGAAGTGACGTCGCATGCTGGGGGCGGAGCCACGCCGTTTGAGGGGAAAACAAAGAGTTTTCCCCTCAAATGGCAGCCATTTGAGGGGAAAACTCTTTGTTTTCCCCTCAAACGGCGTGGACCTGCCCAGCGTGTGACGTCACTTCTGGTGACGTTTTGGCGGCGCGCGCGCGCATCCACAAGCGTCTCCCGGAGCGGACAGAAGATCCCCCGACGGCAGGTATTTTTAATTTGGCAACCCTAATAACAAATGTTTGCTCGAACACACACACACACACACACACACACACACACACACACACACACTCCAATTGTCCCTGTTTGCCTGGAAGAGACCTTGTTTTCTGTTCCCTTGTAGATTTCTCTTCTTTTTCTCTCCTACCGAGTTATTGTGAGTTGCTGGCCTTATTGTCAGTCCTCAGAATTTAGCACTTTCACCAGGGCCTCTCTGTGGAGAAAGGATGAGTTTTTCTCAAGATTCCATGAGCACCAAAACCTCATACAGTGAACAGTCTAGAATTTCACACCCTGCAGTTGCTGCAGTTTGATGTCGATCTGGTGATAACATATTGCAGGACAGCTGTGGTTTTTCAAATATGCCTTTAGTCCAAAGAACAGACATTTGGCTTTCCCGTCAGTGCAGAGCAATCAAATACAGCATAAACAGGCGAAATAACAGCCTTTGGCTATGTGTGTAGTAGTCTGTGTATCTAGCAATAATCTTTGCTATTAGGGTGGTATTATTATTATTTAGTAGAACTGGGTTATTATAAACATGTCCCTAATTCTCTAATGTGAAATGTTGGCACAAACTGCTGCTTGCCGTGCATAAACACGAGCCTCCCTCCTGCCAGTTAGAAACTAACCCTGACATATGAACAGAAGCATGCCAGGTGAACTAGAGGTTGTTTTGCTTCCACCAACCAGGATTCTAAGCCTGTATTAAACTCTGCTTTAGAGTTTGTGGGGGAAGAAGTAGAGGATGATGAGATTGGATTTATAGCCCGCCGTTCACTCAGAGTCTCAGAATGGCTTACAATCTCCTTTCCCTTCCCCTCCCCACAACAGACTCCCTATGAGGTAGGTGGGGCTGAGAGAGCTCTTTTGAGGACTGCTCCTGAGATAACAGCTCTGAAAAAACTTGCAACTGACCCAAGGTCATACCAGCAGCTGCAAGTGGAGGAGTGAGGAATCAAACCCAGTTCTCCCAGATTAGAGTCTGTGCACTTCACCACTACACCAAACTGGCTCTCTATCTAATCCTGTTAACCTGCACACCTGCATTTTACATCATAGGTAAACAGAGTTATAGTCCTGTGCAGTATTATGGCCTTGTAAATCGATTGACTTCAACTGATTTTAGAAGGGTATACTCTGTTTATGATGGCACTGTTAATTCCTTAATAAACAGTGATCACACAGCAAAAAATAAGCAAAGCTGTGCACATTAGAAGACGCTGAGAGTAGCAGAAGCTAATAAATACAATATTGTAATACATATGACATGAATGAGAATATTAAATCATGAATAGCAAAGCCATCAAATACAACAAACACAACAATAATACATAGATGCTAAGAAGCAGAAGTAGATCAAGCAGGTAAATAGTCCGATGAGTTGATACGAAGGTTCCGGATATGAATAACTTTGTTTCAAAATTCTTCTTCAGTTAAGGCTATTACAAGTTATCTCAGGTATAATTTTCAATACAACCTGAATATATACATCTCAGAAGAACATCCCTCGGGAGAATCTGCAGTTTGTATAAATGGGCAACCAGTTATAAACATTCCTTGCCAGGATTCTCTGCATGAGAAGGGAGGAGGATGTGGGTGAAGAAGGAAGGTGTGTGAGAGGATGCATGGCAACAAACCAGGTTTGTTGTACATGATAGTTCAGTGCCATTTTAAAGGATGTAGCCACACTGATGACCGAATCTTGGCAAGTTGCTGAAACGGAGTTATCAGCTGTTAAAAGTTTAAAATAAATTGCTCCTGACCAAGGCTGTGGAAGACAGTAAAGTCACGTAGCCTAAAGATTAACAAGTCTAAGGTCCAAGTCTAAGGAGTTCAAGACTCCTCTGTATTTTTGCAACCTTTACACTCATTACTTGAGGAAGTCACCTTAAATCATTTAATGGACTCTAGTGCACTTGCAGTTAATGGGAAGAGGCACTTGAAAAGGTGCCAAGGAACCTACCAGGAAAGGTTAAGACCGGGGGTTTAGAGTAGAATGTTTTACCTATTATGAATATATCATTTAATTTGGCTGATTACGCAGAAGTGGGAGGATGCTCTTACCACATCTTCATGTCTAAGTAGCAAGCTGTCTTGCAAATCACTTGCTAGACTGTGCTAATCATAAGTGTTTGACATACTCTGGTACACATTCTTTATTCTGCTCCCAGAACCAGGATGCTAATGGCACACTTTCCACACCATTTCCTCTTGGAAGAGGTACTAGGCAGGGCTGCCCTCTCTCTCCTCTAATTTTTTATTTTTTGTCTGCAACCTCTGGCTTGTGCCATTAGACAAAATAATAATATTCATGGCTTTGTCCATAACTTTTCTGAATTTAATGATATTTTTAATGGAGATGATCTTTTATTACTTATTTTGGAACCTCTGTCTTCGATTTTCTGTATTAGTGACTATGATTAATACCTTTGGAGGCTTGTCTGGATATTTGATTAATTGGGCAAAATCTGAGTTGAGGCCACTGAGAGACAATGTATCACAGAGTATATTGGCCTAAGGATATTTTCGGTGGTGCCCAGATGTCATTACATATCTTGGAATACTGATTCCTAGAGATATTATGCATATGATTATGCTAAATTCTAACAGGCTAACTGCTGGTGTATCTTTGGATTTGGACTCATGGGCAACTTGAAACTTGGCTTTATGGGGCAAAGTAAATACAATCCAAATGAATATTATACCTAGGACTGTTTATATTTTAGGTGCAATTCATTTCTATATAACTGGCAGATATATTCATAAAATTAATGCTTTGGAAATTTATGTGGGGTTCCTTATCGCCTTGGATTTCTTTACAGAACATGCAAATTCCATTCAAAGAAGGAGGATTTGGTTTCCCTAATCAGGCATACTTGTTAACTTGTACTAATAATTGGGATTACTGGTTACAGTTGGACTACCCATTATACAGGGCTATTTTTGAGCAGGAACACACAGGAACGGATTTCCAGCTGGCTTCAGAGTTGGCCACGCCCACTACAGCCAAAACCTCTGCATGATGATATTTAAGTTTTATGTTGTTGGTTTTCTGTATTATAGATAGATTCAGGTGGGTAGCAGTGTTTGTCTGAAGCAGCAGAACAAAGTTTGAGTCCAGTGGCACCTTTATCGAAGTTTTATTCAAGGTATAAGCTTTTGTGTGCAAACAAACTTCTTCAGATCCTGTAGAAGTGTGCATGCACACAAAAGCTTATACCTTGAATAAAACTTCATTGGTCTTAAAAGTGCCACTGGACTCAAACAGTTCAGCAACTATAGCCCATTGAAGAACCTAGCTGTAAGCATAGCTTTGTGATGAAGTGAATCAGCGGTGATATTTTCAATACGTCACCAAGAGAAATGAATTCTTAAAAGACAGTTTATGTACACATCCTTGTTCAGAAGAAGATCGTTGTCGAAACGGCACACCATTCCGGAGACCACCGTCTACATTCACTATATATATTGTTCATTTTTTGTCATTGTATATTATGATTTATGAATATATCATTAAGCGCTAAATTGTCACAGGTTCCCCCCCCCCTTTTTTTCCGCTGGTCTTATTACTGTGCCCATCCTTGTGACTATACACCCTCCAAAGTAACCATTTTCTCCAGGGGAACTAATCTCTATCATCTGGAGATCCATTGGAATTCTGGGTGATTCCCAGCCCTCACCTGGAGGTTGCAGCACTGCACTGGTTTCCCTGGAAGAAATGACTGCTTTGGAGGGTGGAGTCTATGGCATTATACCTGAGGTCCCTCCTTTCCTCCAACACCACCTTCCCCAGGCTCCATCCCTCAAACCTCCAGGAATTTCCCAACCTGGAGTTGACAACACTATCTCCTTCCCACCCAACAGCCAACCTACCTTTATCTGCCACCACCACCCTCCTCAAACTTTCTGCCGCCTCCCTCCCTGCAGACTCTACCTAGGAAAACTATGGTCTTTCTCCACAGTGGCGACCAGAGTAGCTTACATTATTCTCCCCTCCTTTTTATCTGCACCACAACCCCATGAGGTAAATTAGGCTGAAAGTAAAGACTGGTCCCAAATCCCCCTGTCAGCTTCCACAGCAAGATGGGGATCTGAACCTGGGTCTCAACAGAGCTTACTCTGTGTGCTGTACCACATTGGCTTTCATAGGGTGGCTTCTGTTGAACAGTAGGAAGCAGCCAGGCCTAGTTCAGTCATGCAAGTCAGGTGGCATCAAGTCACCCAGAAGGTGCTGCCAGGCCTAGGGTTGCCAGCCTCCAGGTGGGACCTGGAAATATCTCAGAATTGCCACTGAACTCCAGACAACAGAGATCTCTCCCGCTGGAGAAAATTACCGCTTTGGACATAGGGTTGCCAGGACCCTCCTAGCCACCAGCAGGGGACGGGGGAGTAGGGTTGCCATACCCAGATTGGGAAACTCCTGGAGATTTGGGGATGGAGCCTGGAGAGGACAGGGACCTCAGTGAGCTACAGTGCCACAGAGTCCACCCTCCAGTTTGGTGTCATGGTGGTCTCTAATCTGGAGAACTGGGTTTGATTCCCCACGTCTGCACATGCAGCTAGCTGGATGTCCTTGGGTCAGTCACAGTTCTCTCAGACACTCAAGAGCTGTTCTCTCAGAGCTCTTTCAGCTCCACCAACTCACAGGGTGTCTGTTGTGGGGAGAGAAAGGGAAGGAGATTGTAAGCCGCTCTGAGACTCCAAGGGAAGGGCAGGATATAAATCCAACTCTTCTTCTTCTCCTCTTCCTCTTCCTCCATTTCTGATGGGGAACTGATCTCTCTAGTCTGGACATGACCTGTAATTAGGGTTCCCAAGTACCTATCTACAATCCGACGGGGGACACATGCTTCCCCGTCAGAAGATTCTTGCTTGGAACACAGGCGCTGCACTATTCCGTCGCCCAGACGTGACGTAGGGGCACGTAGCGGGGCGCCGCTCTGGTAATGGGACTGGAAACTCGATGGTACCATCGAGTTTCCAGCCCCATTGCTAGAGCGTCGCCCGGCTACGTGCCTACGTCACGTCTGGGTGACGGAATAGTGCAACGCCTGTGTTTTCCCCGCAGGAATGGTCCCGCGAAGAACCATACATCCCCCACTGAATTAAGGTAAGTACTTGGGAGCCCTGCCTGTAATTCTAGGGGATCCTCAGGCCCCACATGGAGGATGGCACCCCTATTTGGAGGGTGGACTTTACGGCATTATAGTCAGCTGAACCCTCTCTCCTCCCCAAACCCTTTCCTCCTCAGAATCTACCCGAAAATCTCCAGGAATTTTCGCAACCTGGAACTGTCAACCCTAATCGGCACTTTGCTTGGTGGATTCACCTCATTGTGTAGAGCCAATATTGCCAGCCCTTCAGTCTTTGCTCAGTGCAAACCATACTAAAATAAACTTGGTTTCTAACCAGAGTAACAAGGATATTTTGTTGTGACCTGTCAACATAATGTATGGCTCAAGTGGTTAAGACACTGAACTGCAGGCTGTGGAAGGTCAGTAGTTCAGCAGTTCGAGACCCAGGTGCCGCATGACGGAGTGAGCTCCCATCTCTAGCTCCAGCTCCTGCCAACCTAGCAGTTCGAAAGCAAGAAATTGCAAGTAGATAAATAGGTACCACTTCAGTGGGAAGGTAACAGCGTTCCGTGCGCCTCGGTGTTTAGTCATGCCGGCCACATGACCACGGAAACGTCTTCGGACAGTGCTGGCTCTTCGGCTTTGAAATGGAGATGAGCACTGCAACCCTAGAGTCGGATTCGACTGGCTTTCGAGCAAGGGAAACCTTTACCTTTACCTTTACCATGGCATACCACCATGTAGTACCATAGGACTCATTATTATGATCACAGTCAACACCGTGAGTGACCTTTCAGCCTGGCTGATGTCTGGCCTGTTTTATCCACAACCGGAAGTTTTAAAGGTAGCTGTCTGGCTTACCTGAAAGCCAAAGTCCACGGAAATGTATTGGAAGGGAAACAAAATCTTGTTACGAAGACCCGTTCCCCTTGTTTGCATATGGAGCTCTGAGTTTGAAGAGCTGTAGTTTGTCAAGAGCCTCCAAGGAAAATCCAGGGTTCTGTTGGGATCAGCGCAGCATGAAGTCTCCTTCGCCAGTATTTCCAGGGCCTTCTTTTTGTGACAGGCTTGAAAAGATTTCCAATTATTTTTTTGTATAAAGCTCTGCTCCTTCTTGGCGATTTGCATTTTCTTTCCTGCAAGGTGTGGTTTGCATCTAGCACCCTGTGAATACAAGTGTTAAATGATTTGAGGAAGATAATTGAAGACTCTCATCTTGCTGATGAGCGTTAGCACACAAGAACTCCAATGGCTTTTATTTGATTTGGTTGCATCGAGAGAGAAAAGATGCAGTCAAGTAATTTTGGAGAATAGTTTATTTCCAGCAATAGTTTGCTTTGAAAAGAAAGCATCTAAATTGGTATGTATAAACCCTTTTTCTGTGTACACATAACCCTAAGTATGGTTTTGTTTGCTTCAATAGTTTCGTTGAATCCTTGCATAAGTGGTTGAAGGTTTAAAATCTGAGGGAGTGTGCAGATCATAGCTTTTCAGAGATTTGGAGATGGTATTGTGGTCAGCTTCACTTCTAGAACCAAAGCCCAGCTAGGGAACAAAATGACCCTGAAGGATGGACTTAATTTAGGGTTGCCAGTCCCCAGGTCTCTGTGGGGGTTATCTGATTTTCAGGGCTTCAGCCCACTGCTAGCCACCTGGCCAGTGGAGGAAATCCCACCCCCTAAACAGCCAAGTTCCAGTGCAACGTCCCCAATGCGATAACGTCACCCAGAAGTGAATCAGAGGTCATTTCGGGGGGGATCACGGGGGATCGCAGTTCCCTCAGGTGAGGTACGGGGGGCGGGGCACATGACGAAGCCCCGCCCCCTGCTTCCGCGCACCGCTTCCGGCCCTCATTCAGCCAGGAGGAGGCAGGAGAAGAGGGAGGGTAAGTTGCTTCCTCCCTGCCTCTCCCCACCCCTGCCTGCCTGGGGCCAGGGAGGGCCTTCGCGGGGCTTCCTCGCACTCCCGCCGGCCTTGCAGGTCCACCGCCGGGCCCCTCATGGGGCTCGGCAGTGGAGCTGCAAGGGCGGCGGCGGCGGCGGCCGGGACTGTTGGGGGTGGGGTGTGTGGCCTTATGACACACTTCCGGTGATGTCAGGGGGTGTGGCCTCATGACACGCTTCCAGTGATGTCAGGGGGTGTGGCATATGCTAATGAGTTATGCTAATGAGTTCCCCTAGCTCTTTTTCTACGAAACGACCCCTGGAAGTCATCATGTCATGGATGTTACGTGGGACTCTGTTTGATGGCTAAACTCTATGGTTTATACAGTTTACATACAGTTTTGGCCTCAACCAGAGCGTCCCGTGTGATGTCGCCGACACAAGGATGTCACTTCTGGGTGACATCACTGCATCAGGGAATGTCCCAGAATGCCCCCCAAATCCCCCTGCCGGCCCAGCAAGGTAATCTGGCAGCCCTAACTTAATTGGTGGTGCTAGTGGTGCTGAGCACCCACAGACACGTACCTCATTTTAGGGCCCTAATTTAACCCTCACCTCTCGCTTCCCTGGTGATCATGAAGATCTGCATTTAAAGCATTTGTATTTGTTGCCACTACATAAGTTTTGACACTCAGTTGTAGAATACTACCCAAAGAAAATCGTTGGTGTATTTGGGAAGGCACTATTTTTGCATACTGAATGTCCCAGGTTCAGTCTCTAGCTTCTCCAGTTAAAATGTCTCGGGGCAGAAGGGTTAGAAAAGCTCTTTCTGTGCTTCAGGAAGCTGTTGCCAGTGAGAGACAGTGAGCTAGATGGACCAGTGGTTTGACTTGTTATTTAAACCTAACAGCAGGGTGGGTCCACCCCCCAGCTGTAAGGTGCAATGGATGCCAGCCAGTAAACCCGTCAGTTTCACTACCCCCCCATACTTCAAAGTAGGGGGAAACGAAATGGACAGGTTAAATGGCTACCAGCCATTTAGTTTGGTTCAGTTGGGGGTTCGGTTCGGGAACCACCCCAAACCCTGAACAAAACCGGAATTCTTAGGTTCGTGTCCATTCCTAGTGTGACGAGCCTCTCCTGGGTGCTGGGGTGTGTGTGTTCCTGTTAAGTCGGCTACTTAACAAACAGTCAGAGAGTGATTTCAGCAAGCGATTCAGCTTTATTGAGCAACGCGTAACACAACTAGAACAGAACACTCAGAACAACCAGAACAACCTTAGCACTGCAGTTGTGCTTCTTTTAAACTCTCCCGGGCTAATGTAGCCACGCCTTACTGTACATAACAACCAATAGGATTGTAACAATAATGTCCAATCACAGATGTTCCCTCTGAGGGAACGGGATGGTAGGTGATTGGTCAGCTCTTCCTGGGCTACCAATAGGGATTGAGTGATTAGAATCCTTGGTGTTTCAATTAGTGAGTTCAAACACAAGTTTTCCATTGAATTGAATACACCACAGTTCCACCGGTAGCCGTGGCGTCTGGCTGGGTTGCGCTGGCAGTCGGGGTGGAGTCACAAAAGGGAGTCGTGATAGGACCTGTATAGGTCTTTGCCCCTCAAGCCAGTCCAGGGGTGAGGGGAAGGAACCCTGTACCTTTTGCGGTACATTAAACAACAACCCACAGAGGTAGGCTACCCTCTCTGGATTCAGAATATGCCACCAGAACCTCTACAATAATCCCCCTCCCAACCTGAGATTAGAGGTTCAAAATCTCAGTTGGCATCTAGGGCTTAACACATTAGCACCTCATTCCCAGAGATGCACACTGGACGCTCTATGGTAGCTTTTGGTCAGTTAGGCACAGGAAACAGACTTGGAATCCCAGTTACAACATCAAAGACAGGTTAGAAATAAGAATAAGTTTTTATTCAGTCCAGAGCATTGCAAGTAAACCATGAAAAAATTCAAAACAAGAAAGGCTAGGGCTGTTTGCCTTAATTACACAGTAAAAGATACATATTTACCAAGTTGAGAAATATCCAAACAGTCCAAGGGATTTTGAAGGCAAAATCCATCTTTGCTCAACCATGTGGTCCAATTCACAAAGCCAGTCCTTTGTCTCTTCAAAGGACATCATTTCCAGGTGCAATAAACAAGCACAGAGCAGGAACAGAACAGAGAGAGCAAGAGGCTCTCTCCCATAGGGGTGGAACAGATATAGTCCAATCCCAGTCACAAATTAGCTCTGGCCAGTAGCCAATTGCGAGTGGGAATGGGGTGTGTCCATTGTTGGTTGCCATAGCTGCAACACAGGAATGGCTAAGGGGTTGGGGGGCCCTCCCGCAGTCAGGTGACCCCAAACTCCAGCTTCTCCATCGACTTCTTGCCTTCTTCTTCTTCTTGCATGTGGGCCTAGTGGGGTGCCTCACAGTCTAGCTTCTAGCATGGAAGTGTGAAGAATGTGGGTTTATGGCATGGCTACTGAGCCATGTGTCCCACCATTTGGCTGGTAACAGGAAATAACGCACAGCCTGTTACCAAAAGACAGAACAGGAGAAGGCATGAGGCTTTTAGAAATCAATATTTCTATACAGGACCTCAGAATTGCAGGGAACGGGGTTAGCAGCACTCCTCAGGTTCCTCTGCCCCATAAGCTGGAGATCACTCGCCCCTAGCTTTCTCTCTCTCTATCCGTCGTGCGTAGTGTCTCCTTCTCACGTTCTTCCTCCCCGGTCCTCTCCAAGAGCCCCTCTTTTTATTCCCCACGCTCCTCTGCCAGCGCCACCCATCTTCCCCGCCTCCCTCCTCCCCTATCCGGCCCCGCCCTTGTTCATAGGCCAGGATGCTCCTCGGGCGTCTGGGGTGTGGTCAGCGGTGGGCCGGCAGTGGTCTTCTTGGCCCGGGGCTGCGCCGCCGGGTGCCACAGCTGGCTTCTCTTGTTGCCCCGTGGGGCCTGCGTCATGTCTCTCAAGGGAGGGGCTCCACGGGGCTTGCTGGGCAGGTCTCGCCCTGCCAGCAATGCATGTCTTGCCTGGGGTCTCGGGAGTCGCCCGTCGTGCCGCATCCTTTGTGGGGGTTGTGTCGTTGATCCTCCCCGGCTCGTCCGCTGCTCCTGGGGTGAGTTGGGGTGTGGGTGTGCAGGACCGTCCCGGGGCCGGTGGACCGGAACACATAGTGCTTATACTGAGGGGTGACTTATATCACACCTTTCAAGGAAGAACCTGTCCCTTTGTTTTCTCTGTCTACTGAATTCTTCCTAAAGTTATCACCCCAAAACATTCCTCCTGTCAGAACTAAACAAGAGTTTACCGGGCAGAGAAATGAGATGCAGATTCGCACAGCCACCTGACTTTTCACACTTTGGGCAAATTGCCTCATTAGCAACCCTGTCATTAAACTGTCA
Organism: Gekko japonicus; assembly: GCF_001447785.1. NCBI lineage: Eukaryota > Metazoa > Chordata > Lepidosauria > Squamata > Gekkonidae > Gekko > Gekko japonicus. The sequence continues at coordinate 44,361 of NW_015173167.1, forward strand.
GCTGGGCAGCAGGCAGTGGGCCCACGGAGCTGCATCTGCTCAGGAAGGCATGGCCTTTCAAATGAAAGCGAGAGGATTCGTTTAGAGTTCTGAGCTGCTGTCCCCATCAAACGTCAGTTGTGATGTTGACATGCTCGAGGGGGTACTGTTGTGCTGTTTGAGTGAGCATGAACAGTCCCTGTACACCGGATAAAACGTTGATCTGAAGGGGGGGGGGGGAGAAAGGCTCACTATCTGAACTTTCCTGTCCGATTTCCCCACAGAAAATGCCTTGCCAAGGACAGATAGATGCCACACTTCAGGGATGCTGTCCCTGTTTAATTCTTTTTGTATTTATCACACTTGTATACTGCCCTTTTTATAAAGAGCTCTAGTCCAACATCCGGTCTTACACAGCGGCCCTCTGGTTACTATGGACGGCCAACAACAGGGCATAGAGGACAAGGCCTTCTCCTGATGTTGCCTCCTCAGGGATCCAGGGTTTTACTGCCTCTGCATATGGAGGTTCTCTTTAGTCACCATCAGAGGGAAGTTTTTATCTTTATGTTCTGTTGGTTGGCCTTCCATGACAATTCGTTAGCCACTGAGAGAACCCTGGAGAGTCTGGGGTAAACAACACTGGTTTTGGTGGACCAAGGGTCTGATTCAGTGTGAGACAGCTTCATGTGTTCAATAGGATGGGCCTTGGATTCAAGTCCAGCCCTTACTGACTCTCGAGCAATGATGCAGTGGTCCAGCCATGTGACTCTGATCTCTGAACACAAGGCTTTTGTTAAATGTGATTACAGGTGCTAAAGCTCTAAACTGAGAGCCAGTTTGGTGTAGTGGTTAAGTGTGCGGACTCTGATCTGGGAGAACCGGGTTTGATTCCCCACTTCTTCACATGCAGCTGCTGGATGACCTTGGGCAAGCCATACTTCTGTCGGAGCTGTGCTTGAAAGGGCAGTCCCCGAAAGAGCTCTCTCAGCCCCACCTATCTCACAGGGTGTTTGTTGTGGGGAGGGGAAGAGAAAGGAGTTTGTATGAGTAAAGGGCAGGGTATAAATCCAATCTCCTCCTCCTCCTCCTCCTCCTCCTCCTCCTCCTCCTCTAGCATTGCAACTCAGATAGAGTTGCCAGGTCCCCCCCGACCACTTTGGAGGAAGCTTTGAGCTCACTAAGAGAGACTTTTTGCAGCGTTCATTGAAAAATTTAGAGAAATATTTTGATATTTAGCAACCTTGTGTTCGGAAATATCTGTTGAACTCCCTGAGGAAGACACTGAAACAGGAGGATATCTGGACCTCTGTTGGAGGAAGACTGAGCACTTATTCAAAATAGACTTAAAGGAGTCCTCCCTCTTAAAACGTTTGTATAATTAAGGAGGACTGATATCAACAAAGGGGTTGTGCAATATCTTTTGTGATATATTAAGAGACGATACTTAGATGTTTTGATATATGATTCTTTCTATGTATTAAGGCTTATATGATAAATAATATAGGGTGAATAAATTGTAAAAATATTAAACAAAAAAAATATAAAAAGTATTTGAAATACTGTAGAATCGTCTGTAGCACGGTATTTGCTGGGTTTTGGTATTTCCTACTTACCGTGGGTCCTATTTTGGTTTCGTGATTTGTGGAGGGAGCCTGGGGAGGACTGGGGCCTTCAGAGGAGTACAGTCCCATACAGTCCACCCTCCAAAGCATCCATTTTCTCCAGGAGAACCGGCCTCGTAGTCTGGAGATGAGTTGTAATTCCAGGGGATCCCCAGGTCCCACCTGGAGGCTGGCATCCCAAATGATTCGGTTGGCCACTGCATCCTGCCTTCTCAGCGAGAAAGGTGGGCTATAAATGAAGTAAATAAAAGTTTCTTCTTTCCCTCCCCTCATAGCCCCCATAGACTCTCCCCTTTCCCTGCTTCTTTCTCCTTTCCCCACCCACCACGTAACCTACCTTTAGCTGCCCCACCAAGTCTTTTTGTCTCCCTCTGCCAGGCTGTCCCCAGGAAAGGCTGGCCAAGTTGGAAATTTGCACAGTGGTCACCGAGCAGGAGCCCTCCTCCAAGGGAGGGGGGCACAACCTTTTCCAGAGCTGCTTTGGCCCCCCAGGCCATCCCTGCAACCCCTTTGGCTCACAGAAACCAAGGCTTGGAAAACACAGCAGTATTGTTGGTTGCCTAAACAACCCTCATGATGGCCACTGAGATCTTAGTGGGCATTCTTTTTTTCCTGTTTTTTTTTTGGGGGGGGTTGTATTTTTCGTGTGTGTGTGTGTGTGCGCACCTGGAAGTCATGGCAACCTCTGGTGACTGATCCCTACTGGGGGCCTGGAGGGCATTCAGAGAGGTGGCTGAATAAAGCCTGCCCTGCCTCTGGTACCCCAAGGAGGTCTCCCATCCAAGTACTTGCCGGAGTCGGCCCTGCTTAGCTTCCGAGATCCGATGAGGCACGTCTTGCCTGGAAGTGGGCGTTCTTAAAGCTACAAGTGTTGTTGCTATCATTTGGAAGCGTCTCAACCCCCTGATTTTTAAAATGAAGATTTCAAATATTTCTGCAAACCTGGGACTTCCTTTATGTTTTTTGAAAACTCCCTGCCTTGTCCCCATTATGCGGATCTACCGATCATATAATTTATGGCCTGTTTTTGGAATTTGATATAATGATGATATTTTTAAAAATACAGATAAATCCTGTTCCTAACAGGTTGTCTGATTTTTATGCACATCTAAGTGTAAAGTGCTGTCAAGCTGCAGCTTCCTTATGGCCACTCCAGCAAGGGGCTTTCAAGGCAAGTGGGCAGCAGAGGTGGTTTGGCATCGCCTTCCTTTGCAGAGCCTTCCTTGGTGGTCCCCCTTCCAAGTACCAACCCCGCTGAGCTCCCTTCCAAGTACCAACCCTGCTTAAGCTTAGACTTACCATGACCCCAGCAAGGGGCTTTCAAGGGAACTGGGCAGCAGAGGTGGTTTGGCATCGCCTTCCTTTGCAGAGCCTTCCTTGGTGGTCCCCCTTCCAAGTACCAACCCTGCTGAGCTCCCTTCCAAGTACCAACCCTGCTTAAGCTTAGACTTACCATGACCCCAGCAAGGGGCTTTCAAGGCAAGTGGGCAGCAGAGGTGGTTTGCCATTGCCTTCCTTTGCAGAGCCTTCCTTGGTGGTCCCCCTTCCATGTACCAACTCTGCTGAGCTCCCTTCCAAGTACCAACCCTGCTGAGCTCCCTTCCAAGTACCAACCCTGCTTAAGCTTAGACCTACGGTGACCCCAGCAAGGGGCTTTCAAGGCAAGTGGGCAGCAGAGGTAGTTTGCCATTGCCTTCCTTTGCAGAGCCTTCCTTGGTGGTCCCCCTTCCATGTACCAACTCTGCTGAGCTCCCTTCCAAGTACCAACCCTGCTTAAGCTTAGACCTACGGTGACCCCAGCAAGGGGCTTTCAAGGCAAGTGGGCAGCAGAGGTGGTCTGTCATCGCCTTCCTCTGCAGAGCCTTCCTTGGTGGTCTCCCTTCCAAGTACCAACCCTGCTGAGCTCCCTTCCAAGTACCAACCCTGCTTAAGCTTAGACTTACGGTGACCGCAGCAAGGGGCTTTCAGGGCAAGTGGGCAGCAGAGGTGGCCTGTCATCGCCTTCCTCTGCAGAGCCTTCCTTGGTGGTCTCCCTTCCAAGTACCGACCCTGCTGAGCTTCCAAGATCTGCCGAGATCAAGCTGTGCTGTGCCACCTTCCCTCCCCCAGTTGTTCTGTACAGAGCTATTTAAATATGGTCAGTCCATTCATGTGATGAAAGGGTGGCAATGCTCCTGATCTTCCCGGCTGTTTCCTTCTATCATACATCATATGATATTAGGGTTGCCAATCCCCAGATGGGGGCAGGGGATCCCCTGGTTTGGAGCCCCTCCCCCCTTAGGACTGTCAGAAAGCGGGGGGGGGGGATGGCTGCTGGGCACTCCATTGTATCCTACGGAGATGTCCCCATAGGTTATAATGGAGAATTGATCCATGGGTATCTTTTTTGAGGTAGAGGCACCATATTTTTTGTATATCTGGTGATGCTGCTCCTGAAAAAAACACCCCAAATTTCAAAAAGATTGGACCATGGGGCCCAATTCTGTGAGCCCCCCAAAAAGGTGCCCCCATCCCCCATTATTTCCAATGGAGGGAAAGCATTTAAAAAGAATGCGATTCCTTTAAATGTGACGGCCTGAACTCCCTTCGGTTGGTATGAGAATAAAATGGAGGAGGGGGGCAACAATGAACGCCTCCCTCAGCTCCTGAGTGGGATAAATACAACAAATAAATGAATGTGTTGATTTTACAAACTTCTTTCTGTGTTTTGAATTTGCACACGCCACTTGTGAAACACACCCACGTATCCGGATTCTCTTATGAATGCCTATTCACCAGAATGGGTTTTACATCCAAATGATCTTTATCCTTTGATACTGGTTTATGGGATTAGTCTTGTTCCAATGACTGATTGGTTTTGACCTTTCATTAAAAGGGGGGACGGGGAACCATTCATTTGTTCGTATCGCCAAAGAAAAATTCTAAAGACTATAGAGCTCCCACACACTTTTCTTCTTTTTCTGCACAGACCTACATGGTGTGGTGCAGTGCCTTTTCCTTTCTGAATTCAAAATACAATCGGGGCAAATAAGGAGGCACATTTCTCATCGCAAGCCTTTCAGAAACAGTCAAAGGAATCATTTATCTGGCACATCTAAATCTCTTTACATGAGATGCCACCTTGCAAGAATAAAAATCCCTAAAGCAGTCCTGTTACCAAACGCATCTTTTGTGTAGAAACGACACATTCTTAAGAGTGCAATTCAAGCGCTTTTAAGAAGCCTGAAATGCCAGTGAACAAGCTCCCAGTTTAAAGCATAGTAACTATGCAACTTGAACTGCAGTGTGGGCAAGCTGAAGCATTACATGGTATGTCTGTAGCAGCAGCTGTTTTTCCTGGAGTGTGTCCCAGAATGTATTGGGAACAGCTGGTACAGCTCACGCATCATTCCAGGTGGGGTCAGAAGCAGCAGGCAGGATCTCCTGTCCCACTTGGTTTTCATTCCAAGAAATGTCACAACTCAGGACAGAGACATCTCAAGAAACCCTGGGTCTGACCCTGCAAAAGTTGAACTCTTTTAAGTCTTATTAATTTCAGTGGCAGTGGCTATTGCACATGCTGGACACTCCTGTTGAAAGCAGGAGGCCTCAACAGTGCTTAAATTTGACTGGATCGTGTCCGCTGTTTGCATATTCGGGTTTGCCTCTTGAACTAGGAGGCTGGGTGCATCAGCCTGCAAAAATTTACTTGCAGAATGTGCCCTGGACTACCATTATTATTTTTTCCCATACAAAACCCCTCAGTTCTCAAAAAAACTAGCATGTCAAGAAGAAGGCTCCATTGTGACATTGCCAGAATTGAGCTGAAGCAGAGGCATAAACTACAGGGGGAGCAGTGGGGCTCAAGCTGCCCGAGATTTCCCAGAGGGGGCACTGCCCCCTGGGCTGTCAGGTGGTGTGATGAAGCTGCTTAGGCTTAAACTGTGAAATCTCATCTCCTCAAGGCCTACTTATAGATCCAGGTCATTTATTTATGGGTATTAATGATCTTTAAACTTTTGCTTGGCTGCCTTATTCGTAGACTTCTCTATCCTTCCGGCAGAGAATCCCTCTGCCGTTGGGGGAGCAAGCCACCGGTGGCAGAATTCCAACATTCCCTTTTGTTTAGGATTGTACCTTGGCTGTTCTATGAAGTGCACAGCAATTAGGGTGGCCCATGTGAGGCTGCTGTATTGTTTTCCCTGCTCTGTTGATGGTTGGCTGTTGATCCTTTCCAGGGCAACCTTTTTTCCTCCTGCTAACTGAGTTTCCCTTTGCCTTTCTCAGTCAATCCAGATTTTATTAAAATTGCTAGTGTTTTTGGCGTCCACAGCTGCGGTTTCTTGCATTTTTACGTACCTCTATATGGCACTGTGACAGAAGTTGGTTTTTGGCCTATGTTCTACCCTTCGGGGGATGCCCAGACTTGTGTTTCTTTCTTTCCAAAACAGAGCAAAAGTGCACCGTTCTGGTGCTCTCAGCTCTGCATTTTTTTTCCTCATGGCACTCCTGTTGACCCTGAGCCTCTGGACGTTAGTGCTGATGACTCAGATACCTCCTGTATAGTGTGGGCCTCCCGCTGTGAGTATGTGTCTCCCAGTGGTGCCTCCTGGTCTTCTGCAAAATTGGTTCGTCATACTGCAACTTTCACCGAGACCACTTTGTCTTTTGTTTCTGTGCAAGTGTTCCACATTGTCATGAAACACATTGCAATTATGTTTTACCTCAGAAGCCCGGGCTATTTGGTCTGCAGAGGAGTGGGACATTCCATGCTTCTTTGCTGCCAGGGACACCCTGTCGTTGGGGAATGCCTTTCTAATCGATTGGCAATGCAATCTAGGGTTGCCAGCTCCAGATTAGAAAATACCTGGAGATTTTGGGGGTGGAGGCTGGGGAGGGTGGGGTTTGTGGAAGGGAGGGGCCTCAGTGGGGTGCAATGCCTCTGAGTCCACCTTCCAAAGAGGCCATTTTCTCCAGGTGAATTGATCTCTATTGCCTGGAGATCAGTTGTAATCCCAGGAGATCTCATGCCACCACCTGGGGATTAGCAACCCCAATACAATCTGTTTTTATGTCCCCCCCCCCCAGGGGCATTTTACTGTGAGCTGCAAAATGTTCCTTCATGGTGCACGTTGTCCATCCTTTCTTTGGCCATGTTGGGCCTGCTTCACCGCTTTCATTGTTCCGGTGCGGATTTGCTTGTTCTCACTCCACTGGCGACTTCAGTAGTTTCGGCCATCTCCTTTCCCGCACTGTAGCATAGCCTCAGATTTTTCTAAGTAGCAAGTGCCATTCCTTCACTACCGCTTCTTGCGCCTCTAAGTGGAAAAGCGTTCCTATTCAGGCAGGGTTTGAACTCTGCTTTTTGTACAGTTGATTCAGTTTTCACCACTGGTTGGGACTGAAACTCTCTGTGCTTTCCTCTTCCTTATTGCATTTCCTCAGATATTACAAGCAGGGGTATAAACCTTTTGTTGGTTTTTTGCACTTCCCTGGTGCCTGATTTATAACTGCCTTTTATTTATTTATTTTATTTATTTAATTCAATTTATACCCCGCCCTCCCCGCAATGCGGGCTCAGGGCGGCTTACATAGGAGCAAACAGCAATATAAAACATAATTAAAACCATTTAAAATCCAACAGTACAAAAACATTCATAACGAGTTACTGACTAAAGTGCTCTAGATGTTCTACATGAAATTTCAGAGGTGGCATATTTGAACTGTTCAGCATCGTCTGCTCCAGGGAAGCATTGATGTTCCCTCATCCAGGGCCAGGTGAAGATGGAATAATGATGATGGTAGTGGCGGCTCCTACTCATACGCCTGGTGGAAGAGCTCCGTCTTACAGGCCCTGCGGAACTGCACAAGGTCCCGCAGGGCCCGGATCTCCTCCGGGAGCTCGTTCCACCAGATAGGAGCCGCCACCGAGAAAGCCCTGGCCCTGGTAGCGGCCAGCCTGGCCTCTTTGGGACCTGGCACTGCCAGGAGATGTTGGGTCCCGGACCGAAGTGCTCGCGGGGGAACATATGAGGAAAGGCGGTCCCTTAGGTAAGCTGGACCCAGACCATGTAGGGCTTTAAAGGTAAGAACCAGCACTTTGAAACGAATCCGGTACGCTATTCAGCACTTCCAGCTGTAGAATGAGGACATCATGGATTCTAACATATATTCTCCCCATTCATGAAGTTTCACAACGTTAGCACGTCCCATGCCCTTGTCAGGACTCTCTCAGGGATCGTCTCTCAGTCCTCATTTCTCACAATACTATCCTTACACGCAGGGCTCTTTTTGTAGAAAAAGCCCAGCAGGAACTCATTAGCATAATAGGCCACACCCAACAGCAAAACTCATTAGCATATTAGGCCACACCCCTGACAGCACCGCTCATTAGCACATTAGGCCACACCCCCATGTTACCAGAAGTGTGGTCATCCAGCCACACCCACCTTTCCCTTCTTATTCTGTTTACCTTTTTTGTTGTCAAAACCCAGGGCTTTTTTTTGCAGCAGGAACTCCTTTGCATGTTAGGCCACACACCCCTAATGTAGCCAGTCCTAATGAGTTTCTGCTGTTGGGTGTGGCCTATTATGCTAATGAGTTCCTGCTGGGCGTGGCCAACTCAGGAGCCAGCTGGAACTCCGCTCCTGTGCATTCCTGCCCCAAAATAGCCCTGCTTACACATGCTTCTGATACCAAATATCTGTGCACTCCATACATTTCTTGCATGTGACTTTTCTTCGGTTTTGGTCTGATAGGGACCCAATAATACTATGGCCCCGGTCACACGAGCCGGAAAATGCAGGGGGGGGGAGTGTGGCCGGAGCAAAGTAACGCGTGGCAGCCCGATCATATGTCCCGCCGAGGTCCCGTGGTTAGGCCATTAGGTGCCGCTCACACAGCTATCCTGCAGCGTGGCAAAGAAGTGGCACAGCGCGATCACACCGGCAATTGCTAGGTGCTGCTCCCGTGGCAAACAGGATTTGTTTTCACACCAAAGTTTACACATGCGCATGATCGTTTGTGCGCATCCTGTGGAGACTTTAAAAAAACCATATCCGGTGTGTGACGGGACATGGACAGGTGCCGGATGCCATGGGAATCAAGCGGAAATGCGATCAGACGCCTGCCCTTGCCTCGTATGTGGTAGTTTTTTTACTCCACATCTTCGGCGAGAAGCCACGGGTTAGCCACGGGTGTACTACACTTCCCAGATGTCGTGGTGTGATCGCGCACTGAAAATCTGCCTATCATCCATGTCTTTAGCGCGGGAACTTCTCCGTGTGAACGGGACCTTTGTATCGGGGACCCAAAGCAATTTACATCACTCTCCTCATTTTATCCTGGCAATAACCCTTAGAGATCATTTAGGCTGAGAGAGTGTGTTAACAGAGGTTTTCTTCCATCTACATGGTCATGCAAATGGCTCTTGGTTTTTTATTAAAACAATGGCCTGTGGTCATCATAGAAGTCCAAAGAGGTCCAGGATACTTCCGGCTATTGAGGTCCCTAGCCATGATAAAAAAATAAACCAAGAGTTATTTTACTTATTTATTTAGAACATTTTAATCCCTCACTCTTGAGAGTCCCTTGGACTGCAAGAAGATCAAATCAGTCAATCCTAAAAGAAATCGACCCTGACTGTTCCCTGGAAGGCCAGATAATGAAACTGAAGCTCAAATACTTTGGCCACCAAATGAGAAGGGAGCACTCACTGGAGAAGACCCTGATGCTGGGAAAGATTGAAGGTCAAAGAAGACGGGGACGGCAAAGGATGAGATGGTTAGACAGTGTCATCGATGCAACGAACATGAAACTGAGCAAACTTCAGAGGACGGCGGAAGACAGGAGGGCCTGGCGGGAGCTGGTTCATGGGGTCGCGAAGAGTCGGACTCGACTGTGCGACTGAACAACAACAACTTCCAAGGAGCTCAGGCTGTCATACCCCCCCCTTTCCCTTGCATTGTGTCCCCATTCAAAAGTCAGGTCTCTCACACCTGCTGACTGAATTTTTTAAAATGCTGACAACTCAGTTCACAGAACCCCACCCCAGCATCTGGGCTGATTTTGTCTTCACAGATTTCCTGTTCCTGTAATTCAATGTCTGAGGGAACTGAGACCCAGAATGTGACACATTTCTTCCATTTCCAGGGATCACCATAGATCCATTGTGGCTGAGGCTCATAGCTTTCTTATAGTGCATTATCAGGGAGAAGGGCATCACCTAATATCGACCAGAGCTAGGGCTTTCTCTGCCCTGTCTCCAACCTGGGGGAACTCTCTGCCAAACAATATCGGTGCCCTGTGCGACTCGTTATAGTTCCGCTAGGCCTGCAAGGCAGAGATGTCCTGCTTGGTGTTTGGTTGAAGACAATGATGTTCCATCCTGGCACTCCCCCCCCCATGAGATAGCGGTGTTACTGGTTTCTTTGTACCATCTCCAGTTGCATTCTGTTTGTTACCGATTTTAACCTGTTCTTAATTGATGTTTTATGACTATTGTTGTACACTGCTCTGAGCCCGGCTTGCCAGGGGAGGGCAGTTGGAAAATCCAAATAAATAAATAATTAAATATTTCTGTCACAATTTGCAACCCCAACCAGTCCCTTACATTAAGAGGAATGATCTATCAATATATCTAATTCTCAGTGTGGTCCCATCCAGTGTTCCCTCTAAGCTGAGTTAGTGTGAGCTAGCTCACAGTTTTGAGCCTCTGGCTCACACATTTTTGCCTTGGCTCAGGAAGGAGGGCTCCAGAGCAAACTAGTTTATCCAGCAGCGAAATCTCTTGCTCACAACTTTAATGCCAGTAGCTCACAAAGTAGAATTTTTGCTCACAAGACCCCACAGCTTAGAGGGAACATTGGTCCCATCTGTGGCTAATTACATCTGGAAACTGGGGCCATGGACAAATCTTTTTACAAACCTGAGGAAAGCCCCAGAATTGCAGAAAAATCTGAAATCGAAAACAAAAAGCCCCCCAAAGCTGGGTTTAACCCCCCCCCCCGAAATGATAGAAGCAGTGCCTGTAGCTTTAAGAAATGAATGCCCTCAGTGTCCATTGCTAGGCAGCCACAACAGTATTGCCAGCTGTCAAACATTCGTATCTGCCAGTAAAACTCAGGGGGAGGGGGCAGGGCCCTTTCCAGGGTTGTTTCAGCCTTTGAGGGAGGATTCATTGACCCAGGCCGGGCAGCAATCAAGACATTACCATTCAGTTTGCATGACTCACCCAGGCCCAATTGCCCGCTATTGTTCAACAGCAGCTATCCCATAAAAGCCAGTGTGGTGTAGCAGTTAGGGTTTCAGGATCTGGGAGACCCAGATTCATATCTCCACTCTTCCATAGAAGCTGACTGGGTGACCTTGGGCCAGTCACATACTGTCAGCCTGACCTCCTCCACAGGGTTGTTTTGAGGATAAAACAGAGGAGAGGAGAACGAAGTAAGCTGTTTTGGATTCCCATTGTGATGAAAGCCATGATATAAATGCAGAGGTCATTTCGGGGGAGAACGCAGGGGAACGCAGTTCCCCCGGGTGAGGTACGGGGGCGGGGCACATGACGAAGCCCCGCCCCCTGCTTCCGGCCGCCCCGCTTCCGGCCCTCATTTAGCCAGGAGGAGGCAGGAGAAGAGGGACGGTAAGTTGCTTCCTCCCTGCCTCTCCCCACCCCTGCCTCCCTGGGGCCAGGGAGGGCCTTGGCGGGGCTTCCTTGCACTCCCGCCGGCCTTGACCGTTGGGGGCGGGGTGTGTGGCCTTATGACACACTTCCGGTGATGTCAGGGGGTGTGGCATATGCTAATGAGTTATGCTAATGAGTTCCCCTAGCTCTTATTCTACGAAACGACCCCTGTATAAATGAAGCTAATATGTAATAAACACAGCTGAAGGTGGGGGACAGATAAAAGGTGGGTGGGTGGGTGGCAGGGAAGCAGGGAAAGGTGAGGATATGGGGTTTCCAGGAAGAGGGAAAAAGGAAAAAGTGGGCCAGGGAGATAGAGGAGAAATAAGCTTCCCCCCCCCCCCATAAGTTCTTACAGCTGGGCCTGGCCCAGCAGCTGGCACCAGACACCTGCCCCATAGTTTTCCTGGATAGAGATTGCCAGAGGCACAGAAGAAGGGAAAGACAGAGAGGTTGGCTGCTGGGTGAGAAGTAGAGAAAGAAGCAGGTAAAGAGGAAAGACTATGGGGGCTTTCAGGGACGGGAAGGAGGGAATATGGGGGAAGGGAAAATGAGATGTCCCCTACAAGTCCTTGCTTATATACCCTAAAGCAAACATCCCTTCAACTTAAGCCTTCCTTCCTTCCTTCCTTCCTTCCTTCCTTCCTTCCTTCCTTCCTTCCTTCCTTCCTGCCAAGCTTGTCAAGCAAATAAAATATGCAGTCTTCTCTTTTCTACTTTAGTCTGGTTCCTGAGTTTTTTTAAAAAACAAGAGAAGACAGAGAACAAAATAATAATAATAGCCTACAAAAATGCAGAGTGAAGGTTATTGTATAGTAGAGGGCAGGTTCTCAATACAATCTGTCTGGACGTAGCAAGGTAACGCTTAAATAGACAGATAATTAAAATTCTCATCTATTCACTAACTATCGCATTTCAGACTGGAGAGGCCTCAAAGGACAGTACAGTAACTAATGAATACATTATGAGAATTGCACGCAACCATCACCAGGCAGCTCAGTGAAGTGGGAACGTGTCTGCACAAATTGTACAAATAACCCTTGCAAACCTGGGGGATGGGTGGTGGTGGGGTGGTGGTAATTTCTGCTTTAAGAAGAACTTAGAACACACAAGCAAGAATTTGGGTCACTGGAGAAAAGGGTACTTGCACAGAAAGGGAACACTTTGCACAACCAAGGCTGACCACAAACATAGGATGAGCCTATTGCTAAAACGTATCTCCTCAGAATCCTTACAGATACTCCACCTTCCTTGAATATTTTTATAGGTATGCAGACACCCAACAGGAATATCTACTTCTTTCCCTCAGTTGGGCATCCAGCATACTTAAGTAAAGGAGGGACATTTTGTGCTTCCAATGCTCCCTCTAAGCTGTGGAGTCTTGTGGGCAAAAATTCTGCTTTGTGAGCTACTGGCATTAAAGTTGTGAGTGAGCGATTTGGCTACTGCATAAATTAGTTTGCTCTGGAACCATCCTTCCTGAGCTAAGACAAAAATGTGTGAGACGGAGGCAATGCTCCCTCTAAGCTGTGGAGTCTTGTGAGCAAAAATGGTGCGACCTCATTTGGAATACTGTGTGCAGTTCTGGTCAGCACACCTTAAAAAGGATATTATAGCTTTGGAAAAAGTACAGAAAAGGGCAACTCGAATGATAAAAGGGTTGGAACACTTTCCCTATGAGGAAAGGTTAAGGCGCTTAGGGCTCTTTAGCTTGGAGAAACGACGACTGAGGGGTGACGTGATTGAGGTTTATAAGATTATGCATGGGATAGAGCAGGTTGAGAAAGAGGTACTTTTCTCACCTGGAAGTAAAGAAATATTTCAGACCCAGCTGAGCTCTGAGTGGGAGACAGAGCTGCTAGAGGGGTGAGTGTTTTTTTCCAGTATTTAAGAAAGCACCTTGCTAGAGGCACGAGCCTCCTACAGAGAAGCCTCAAAGGGAGATTACAATATGATATTGCAGAACTAAAATTCATTAACAAGTTTTGGACAATGAACCCCTCAGGTGGGGGGGAGCTGAATAGGGACATAGGTTTCTCACCTCATTACAGATGTTAATTTCCTGCATTCCTCACCTGTGTGAAGAAATGCATGTTTTCTCCCTTTCTCACAATACAAGAACTCATGGGCACTCAATGAAATTGCTGAGCGGTCAGGTTAGAATGGATAAAAGGAAGTACTTCTTCACCCAAAGAGTGATTAACACATGGAATTCACTGCCACAGGAAGTGGTGGTGGCTACAAGCATGGATGGCTTCAAAAGGGAATTAGATAAGCATATGGAGCAGAGGTCCATCAGTGACTATTAGCCACAAGGTATAGCAAGTGATGCACTGTATTGATGCATTGTATTCTTGGTGCTAGGGGGGGTCAACAGTGGGAGGGTTTCTAATGTCCTGGCCCCACTGGTGGACCTCCTGATGGCACCTGGTATTTTTGGCCACTGTGTGACACAGAGCGTTGAACTGGCTGGGCCTTTGGCCTGATCCAACATTGGCGTCTCTTATGTTCTTATGGGGTGTCATGTTTTTATTTTTGGACATTCCTGTGAATAATGGGCTTGTAAAAAGGAATCAGGAGACACTGATTGTATTCTACAGAGGATGGAAACTTAAATATTCACCTTAATTTTTTTTGAGATTTGAACACTTTTGAGTCCATTAAACTGAATTTTAAATTTAGATTTTGAAATGTTTTTTTTGTTTGGGAACAATTTTCGAATGAATGCCAGCGTTCTTTTAAGTGCTAATTAGAGCATCAAAGGACAGAAGAAGCCACTTTTGACATTTTTAGTAGACTGCAGAACTTCAAACATTCTTAAAGAACAGCATTTGCAATGGAAATTGGGTTGGAGAGAATAATGTTGATAATACCTTAAGAAAACTTCCTCCCATATCTTTTCCTGTCCCCTCCCAATGCATTGACATTGGCCCCGGTCACACGGGCAGGAAAATGCCGGGGGGAAGCGTGGCTGTTTGCCTCGGAGCAAAATAATGCACGGTTGCACAATCAGACGTCCCGTAGAGGTCCCGTAGAGGTCCCGTGGTTAGGGGGAAGGTGCCGATCACAGGACAATCCTGTGGCGCGGCAAAGAAGCGGCCTCTGTAGCAAAAGGCTCTGCGGGTTTAACCCCTTCCAGGGCTGCAGAGGAATGCAAACTGTGTCCTCCCGTCCAGTATTAAACGAAGTGTGCGCATGCGCCATTGTGCTTGTGCACATCCCGGAAGTGACGTCAGACGTTGCTGACGTTGGGGGAGTGGCCGAGCGCGTCAGGGGGGGAAACAAGGGGAACATATGGTTCCCCCCCCCGACAAGCTCAGCCACGCCCCAAACGTCAGCAACATGGCTGCATCACCTCTGGTGACGCAGCTTCGGGGGCGGGGTTCCCCCCGGGCCCTAATTCTGCCGGGGCAGAACTCGGGGCTCCGAAGCGGGGGATTCCCCGCCCCCGGGATCATTTGGCAACCCTAGGTGCTTTATTGATTTTTATAGATTTTGTTTTGTCTTTTATTGTCAGCTGCTCAAAGAGCCTCACTTTGGATGGTGCAAATGGAAGTCTAATAAATGAAATAGAAGAACATAGCAGAAAAATACTCCAGTTTTAGCTTTGTAGGAATCAGATGCATGCAGGTAGGTAGGTAGAAAATTGATTGTATATGGCCATAGGCCTTCACAATCTAAAACAATAAAATACATCCGTAAAATATAACCAGATGTATGCAGTGCCGGTGTATTCTTCTGTTAAAATGGTAAGAAAAGGAAATGGGTTGTCTCGCATAACACATAGGGTGCGTTCAGACAGGGCGTTTCTGCCGGCATAAACTGCACCGGTTGGAACTGGTGCAGTTTATGCCGGCAGAAACGCTATCAGACTCACCCTCCATTTTGTGAATCCCTCCATTGGACGCCCGCTCACACGCTGCGGGCATCGGCATTTTTTTTTTAAAGCAGTTTGAGCATGCGCACAGGCAGCCATTCAGAGAATGGCGATTTTTGCGCATGCTCAACCCCCCCTTACATTTAAACTTTAAAGGTAAGCACTTACCTTTAAAGTTTAAAGCCCAACCCGGTCTCCCTGTAGTCCCGGACTCCTCCGGGACGGTAAAGTAAGGGCTTAAAAAAAACAAACGCTCAGGGCAAAGCTTCGCCTGAGCGCATATCGCTTAGTTTTTTAAAAAATGGCCGGGGAAAGCCAGAAGCCTCAGGCTTCCGACGGAAGTGGCTGTGCAACGGAGGAGAGCGATCAGACAGAAGGGTTCATTGGAAGCCACCGTTGCACTCTGTTTACCACCACTTCGGACCTAGTGGCAGAGTGCAATGGTTTAAAAGGATTTACAATGGTTAGGGACGGGAGGCAGATGTTCGCCGTCTGAACGCCCGTAAGTACACTGGTTGGAACCGGCACCCTAACCGTTGTAAAAACCCCGTCTGAACGCACCCATGACGTCTTTGAATACTGGATAGCTATTTCTATAGTAGATGACATTATCCCATCAATGTAGTTGGTGCTATACAAAGTAATCTAAGCAACAAAGGGCAGATCCCTGACTCAACGAGACACTGCAGTTTTAGTTCTGAGGGGAAGGGGCATGTCAAGATGAGGGATGTCAAAAAGAAGGGAGCTTCCGGAGAGGACTCTCTGACCGAGCAAGGGGCAGCCGCTCCCAAAAATCCTTATAAGCTGCAGAAGAGATGAGGAAAGGAGAAGTGAAGGCTGAAGGACTCTGAATTGTGCCTTTGAGAACCCTGAAAGGGGATGGTTGGGGGGGTACTGTTTCTAGACAGTTAAATTTAAGAGTTAAAGAAAAAGAAAGTAATACAAATGTTTGACTCAGTTTATAATAATCTAAGTGAAGTGAAGATTTGCTGTAACTAAGCTAGTGAAGATCTCCTCTCTTGGGTTTTTAGTTAGTAGTGGGTTCTTTTGCTTTATCCTATATATGTAGTCCCCCCTTCCCTTTTTTCTGTAGTAGTTTTGTAGTTTGATAAAAAATAATAAAAAATCCCCTACGGGGGCTCAAAAAAAAGAAGAAGAAGAAGAAGAAGAAGGAAGCTTTCGTCTCAGAGAGGCAGCTTCTCCAGGAAGCCTTTTCGTGGTGGTGTGCTTTCCAATTTTCACGCTGTTTTACTGCATCATAACAATGTGTGATTTTGTCAAATGCCTCTTTGCTTCACACAGCTGGGCTGAAATCAGACTGCTTTGCTATGACAAAAGTGTGTGACCGCCGGTGAGATCTTTTACCCAGGGTTCCTTTCTTTCCCCTGAAAGAAATTCCAGCTGTATTTCAGACGACTGGGGCAATGCTACAGGCTGGCATTTTCCAAAGCTGTGTCATGCATTTTTATTTCCTGGGTTCTTCGCAATAATTTAATTGCCCTTTTGCATAATAATATTTCTGCACAGAGTAGAAAGAAAGGTCAACAAAGCCTGTAAACAAACGAGTAGAAAAGCCATTTCCCTGATACCTTTTATATACAATTATTCAGTGTAGGCTTGAAAGATGAATGCTAAGCGGAAGGTGATGGTGACTCATCCTAGCCTAGAAACTGTTGACATAAGATCTGAAAAACTTTCAGGGGTTCTGTCCTAATGAAAACAAACCTTCTAGTCCTCACATATACATAAGGGGAAAAAATGAGAATGAAATATGTGTTATAACTGCTAAAAAGGTTAAAAATAGCAGGGATTCAGCAAAAAATACCCCCTATTTTATAAGAACATAAGAGATGCCAATGTTGGATCAGGCCAAAGGCCCATCCAGTCCAACACTCTGTGTCACACAGTGGCCAGAAATACCAGGTGCCATCAGGAGGTCCACCAGTGGGGCCAAGACATTAGAAGCCCTCCCACTGTTGACCCCCCCCCCCAAGCACCAAGATGACAGAGCATCACTTGCCCCAGAGCCCCTATCTATACCTTGTGGCTAATAGCCACTGATGGACCTCTGCTCCATGTGCTTATCTAATTCCTTTTTGAAGCCGTCCATGCTTGTAGCCGCCACCACTTCCTGTGGCAGTGAATTCCATGTGTTAATCACTCTTTGGGTGAAGAAGTACTTCCTTTTATCCGTTCTAACCCGACCACTCAGCAATTTCATGGAGTGCCCACGAGTTCTTGTATTGTGAGAAAGGGAGAAAAGTACCTCTTTCTCTACCTGCTCTTTCCCATGCATAATCTTATAAACGTATAGGCTATAAGTATTTTAAAAAGCAACAACTAAAATCAGCATTCTGGAAACGTAGGTGGTTTCCTATAAGTTATAAGTTTCCCTTTGTTTAGGACACGTTTTGCTAGACTACTTTCTCTGTGCAATAGGCCCTTGCTGATATATTGCTATCTAATAGTAGCCCTGACCTCAATGGCCCCACCAGTAGCCAGGGGTACCTAGCAGCCCTAGACCTAGGCTAGGCCAATCTCCCCAGATCTAGGAAGCTAAGCAGGGTTGGCCCCAGACAGTATTTGAATGGGAGGCCACCAAGGAAGTCCAGGGTTGCTGTGCAGAGACAGCCAATGGCAAATTATCTCTGAACGTCTCTTGCCTTGAAAACCCTCTACGGGGTCACCAGAAGTCAGCTGTGACTTGATTATGATGATGACGATGATTTATTAGACTTATGAATCGGCCACCCTGCGAACAGGCTTTGGGCAATTTACAACATTATAGACATTTAAGATACAGTTAATGGTCCCGGTCACATGGAGAATTTGCTGCGCAAAAGGCACGAACGTCAGGCGGATTTTTGGGGCGTGATCACACTGCAACGCCTGGGAAGCATAGCGCACCCATGGCCAACCCGTGGCATCCCACCGAAGATGCGGAGTTAAAGAATACCAAGGAAAGTGCACTAGTATCTGGAAAATGCACAGCACAGGTGGGCGTCTGATCGCGGGAGCACTAGTATCCTGTGGCATCCGGCGCCCATCCACGTCCCGTCGCAAACCGGATGTTTTTCGTAAGTGCATGTGCACAAACACAAAACTGAAAGCAGTGCTGCTCCATTTGTGCTGTGCGCACAAATGCGAAACGCTTGTGTGCTCGCGCCATGCCGCTTCTTTGCCACGCTGCAGCATCACCGTGTGATCGCCAGCTAACAGCTGAAGCATGAAGACTCGGGGAATCGTGTGATCAGGCTACTATTTTGTTCTGGGGCGAACAGCCACGCCTCCCCCCGGTGTTATCTGGCCTGTGTGACCGGGCCCAATATATAGTTAAGATAACTAAAAATAAAACAAGAGATTGAAACCAATCAAGTTGGCAATACAGTAATCCTCCTTTGTTGACTACACCTCTGTCCCACACGGCAGGGTGGGATGGCACTTTCTACCACCATATCTAATAGTAAATTGGCTGGCCCCCATGTGGATCCCCCCCCTTCAAATAAACTTTATTGAGATATACTGAACACAATCACAAAAAATCAAGAGCTGTAAAACTACATGAGCATAGCTTAAATTGACAGTATTAATATTGTGTAAACGTGGATCATGAAAGCCACACACTGGGGCCACCAGCAGACAAGGCAGGGTCCTTTATGTAATTGGGCAAGTGTCTACAGATCTGCAGAAAATAGACTTTGTAAATCAACTGGGTCTTTTAAAAGGAATCGCTTAACAACAGCCTAGATGAGGACTGAAAATGCTCCAGTGGGTATGGACTGTTGAGAACAGCTGAATAACATCATTTAAACGTCCATTCAAGGGGGAAAGAGAGAGAGAGAGAAAGAGAGAGAGAGAAATCGGACTGCTGAAAGCCCCTGGGAGCTTAGAATCCTGGAGATGCAGATTTCAAGGTGTGGGATTTCCAAACTGCTCTCCCCTCATGCGATTCCTTCTGGGCCCCCATCTTACACTATATCTAATAGTAAACTGGGTGGCTCTTCTTAATATGATTGCAGTCAACAGGCCCATCCTGCCACCTGAGTCTTAAAGGTGGGTTCTGAGTCTGGAAAAGTTAAGGACCACTGATGATAGCTATTATATGATACTCACCAAAGAAGATTGCCCTGAAGCAGGGAGACCAGGTCTCTTGCTTTGGTGGAAGGATTCCTGCCAGCTCCGCCCATCGTTGCTCAGCTGGGTGGCAGGGGGAAAATGCTGGGGGAAACTGGGGGGGGGTCAGCATTGTGCTGACACCATGACATCACTTCCAGCACAACCTGGAAGTGATGCCATCACATTGGGCGACTGTCTAGCATTTGCCACAAACTCCATGATTAAACCATAGAATTTGAGATGAATGCTAGAGTGTCCACCTGGCACAATGACATCACTTTCAGATTGCACTGGAAGTGAGGTCATAGCATCAGTCCAATGCCAAAAACACAAGTCCCTGCCCCCTGCAGTCTCTCAGGGGTTGCCAGGCAGGGGTCAGGAGCCATACCCTCTTCGGTGCTCGGCCTTCCTTATGGTCCAGCTCTCATTTGAAATTAAATTAGCATTGAAGTAAAAGGCAGCCTGAGAAGGAGAGGAGCTCTTGTCTGAGCAGTTCCCTTTCAGCAGTACCTATTGTTAATAAACTAGAGGCTAACTCACTCCTCCTCCTTTATTGGTTAGCTCCCAATCAGTTTGATTGGCTCCAGTGGGGGTGGAGTTTTGGTCCAAGCAATTTATTTGACTCCAGGGCTGATGTGTCGCAGCTCCAGTGACAAAGTGTCTGGAACAAGGGAATAAATAGGCAAGTTTAGCAGATGTGCAAGTTCAAGAGCAGGGTGAGGAAGCCAGGGCACTAGTCTCTCCACAT
The DNA here is from genome assembly GCF_001447785.1 of Gekko japonicus. NCBI lineage: Eukaryota > Metazoa > Chordata > Lepidosauria > Squamata > Gekkonidae > Gekko > Gekko japonicus. The sequence goes on from NW_015173167.1 coordinate 64,364, forward strand.
CCCTAAAAGTGTAAGCATATTTTCCACAAACAAATCTACATATATAGGAAGTGGTGGTGGCTACAAGCATAGACAGCTTCAAGAGGGAATTGGGGAAACATATAGAGCAGAGGTCCATCAGTGGTTATTAGCCACAATGTATAGATGGAACACTATGTCTGGGTCAGTATTCTTGGTATTTGGGGGGCAACAGTTGGAGGGCTTCTGGCTCCACTGGTGGACCTCCTGATGGCACCTGGGTTTTGGCCATTGTGTGACACAGAGTGCTGGACTGGATGAGCCAATGACTCTTATCCTGAAGTGTAGTCAAAATGTGACAATAATACAATCCACAGGACTGAGTTCCAGAAGTCCTGCTAGATAACAGAAACAAAAAAATTCTGCCTAACCAAAGCATAGTGTCATTCAGATATATCTTTCACTGTTTCCATATGTACAAAATCTTGCTGTTTTTATCCTCAGACTGGATATTTCCGTCTGCCTGATGGAGATTACTTCATTGAGCCAGTAAAGAAATACCTGTCCAAAGAAGGGACTTCACAACCACACATCATCTACAGGACAGACCTCATTCAGAAGGCTTTACGGGAACGACGGGACACCTGGGAGAAGAACACACAGACTTGTGGAGTGAACGGTACACGTTTAAATGCTTTCAGAACTGTTCTTTGGCCCCTGCCATACGGCAGGGAAACCACGAGGCAAGCGCGGCTAAATAGAGCCGCTCCAACGTTGAGACGCTGCGGCCGGGATCCCCTGGCCGCAGCGCCTCCTCTCCCTGGCACGATCAGACGCCGGGGAGGACGCGCCCGATGGGAGGGGGAGGCGGCCGAACTGCGCATGCCCGAGCATGCGCAGTACGGCCAGGGGCCGGGATGCGGTGGCGCAAGGACGCGCCGCCGATCCCATGGCCTGGCTTGCGCCGCTCCAGACGCTTGCAACCACCTAGAGAGGTGGTTGTTTTTTACTGCGCGGTATCGCCATTTGGGACGGATCGGGGACGGAGACGGCACGCTCCCCAGATGTTGAGGTGGGATCGCGCTCGTTTGCTCCGCCCCCGTTCCGTCCCGCTCCCGGCCCAAATGGGCTCGTATGAACGGGGCCGTTGTCTGTCAAAAAGGCATGTCAACACAGAAACGTCCCACGTGGGTCTTTCACACTGTATTGACTACACTATTAACATTTAAGCCATTTTAAATTTAGCTTTCCTTGGATAATCTGGGACACATATGCTGGTGATCCTTTAGATGTCCCCTACTCCACAGATCTTCAAAGTGGAGGGGTTCAGTGGTAAGAGCATCTGCTTTGCATGCAGGAATCCCAGGTTCAATTTCCAGCACCTCCAGGTCAGAGGTCCAGCCTGGTATAGTGGTTGAAGTGTTCGATTAGGAGATGGGAGTCCAATGTTTGATGACAGTACAGGCTTTTGCTGTGGACTGTTTCATCTGTGCTGATTCTGCTCGTTTGTTTTGGGAAAGGAACACTCAGCACAGAATCATCACATTCCTCACGTAGCTTTGGGTTTCGAACATGTTGGGTCAGTGTGCTTGATAGTGATATCTTAAACCCTTTTTTTAAAAAGTTTTTTTTCCTAAAAAGAATTCTTAAGCGTTCAAGTTAATAACGTTTGCAGCTGTTCTTTGTGCACATAACATTTCACTTCTGCGTTTTAAACTGTGTCACAAAGTCATACCTTATCTATAAGTCATGGTCATTGCTTGGTGAAAATTCACAGGTGGTAAGAAAATTGTGTGATGTCAGAGCTGAAAACTTTTGCTAAAGTTTTTGCAACTTATACAGAGCATACCCAGTAAGGCTCTCTAGCCCGGAAGTTATCTGGTACTGGAAGAGCATTCTTGGTGTCTAGAATTTTTGCCTGGGCATTTACTATGGTTGTTTCTGTTGTTGGGGAAGCAATTCATTTACTGTGAGTGTAGCAAACGTTTGGGAAAGCCGCTCCTGTTGAATTTCTGCCTAGATATATCCTCAGGTCCAATGTCTGCCTGGATGACCAAGGCATGTTATGGGTGCAGGAAGCCTTATTTCTAACCGGGCATGACATGTGATACTGTGAAATGTGTTTACTGCTTATGTGGCACAGATGTTAAGAGTGGCAACTTCTTTTTGGAGCACAAACAAAAAAATTTAGCCGCCTAAGTCTTCTCTTAAACAGGAGGTTTCTTTTGATCATAGAATTTAACATGACTGGAGAAAAAAATAATGACAATTAGGGTCAGGAAGCAACAGGGTGTCTGTTGTGGGGAGATCCTGGAGGTTTTTTGTCATCTTCTGGGCATGGAACAGTGGTCCCTGGGGCAGGAAATGGCACCAGTATGTGTGGTCTGATATTGTTTGTATGGAAGGTATTAAAGGTGCAAGTATAGTAACCGCATGACAACTATCAAATTGCAAAAATGTGAACATTAAATTGTAATTACAAAATTACGAAAACATCAAACAATAGCAATGAGTAAGATCACAGTACGGTAATATTCTTTTACAGCATTAGCAAGTACATTAACAATTGCAATAACATGTGCAAAAACCCATGCAATTGGGGAAAATGGTACAAAATTGTGTTGTAGGAAATAAACAAGCCCAGCTGCCCATCCCACCCGACACATCACCAAATGGCTCAGACTTGGTTGAACACTCAGTGTTTTTCTCCAATTCTGTTAAATAATATTCTATTATCAAAATATAGCCAGCACCCTGTTTCTGAATATAGCCAGCATCCTGTCTCTTGTGGCTCCTTGTTATTGCAATTGTTAAAGTATGTAATTGCTAATGTTGTAAAGGAATATTTATTACTGTGGTCTTGATCATTGCTATTGTGACAGGTTGATGTTTTCATAATTTTGTAATTACAACTAATTTTCACATTTTTTTGCAATTTGATAGCTGTAGTGTGGATGCTATACATGCACCTTTAATACCTTCCATACAAGCGATATCAGACCGTTGGTACTCAGTACCCCCATTTTTTTCTGTTAATCAGAGATTTTCTACCTTGTTTTTGTTACCAGTATGAGTAGTACTGTTGAAAATGAGCACCTTTCCGTCTAAAGTATGTGCTACCATGCTTGGAGCATGTTCTTTCTAAAAAGATTTCACAAAGCAGCTTTGAGGAAGTGCATACCAAGTAGGTGGAAAACCTGGAAACTGAAGAGTTAAAGGACGATATTGTGTGGACGCTTCGAAAACCAGTTTGGATCTCGAAGTAGAGGAAAATGTCCATGTGGGTGTAGCCTGACTGGAATCCTCATTTCTAAGATATTCATCTAGTCATCATGATTACTAGGGATAGGTTTGAAGAAATAGTGCTGGGTGAACTTGGTCTGGACACACCCTCCATGGTCGGGGACAAAGGGTGGCGCTTGGCGAGAGGATCTCTCCGCGGTACCCACCTGAATGTGGAATGTGGAGTGCCGCAGGAGGCAATCCTCTCACCAATGTTACTTAACATATATATGCGCCCCCTCACCCAGTTAGTCCGGAGCTATGGGCTGGGTTGTCATCTGTATGCTGATGACACCCTGCTCTATCTGTTAATGGACGGCCATCCGTCTTCTGTTCCTATGAACTTGTCTGAGGCTTTGGATGCGGTGGCTGGATGGTTGCAGCAGAGTCCGTTGAAGTTAAATCCATTGAAAATGGAGGTCCTGTACCTGGGCCGAGGGGGGTTGGATGTGGGCACCAGCAGTGCCGGATTTATGCATAAGCTAAATAAGCTACAGCTTAGGGCCTCGCAATCTGCTGGGGCCTCAAATAAAAACACAATATAAAAAATGATTTCAAATATTTAAAAGGCGTATATATTTTAAATTTTTCCGAGACCAGCTGATGTAATTTAAAACAGTAGGGGGCCTCTGGGTTTTGTATAGCTTAGGGCCTCAGCAAGTCTAAATCCGGCCCTGGGCACCAGGCACCCCACATGGGAGTGACACTGGTTGCCTCTCTTTCCATGGAGGCCCAGGTTGCTGCAGTTGCCAGATCTGCGTTTTTCCACCTTAGGCAGATTGGGCTACTGAAGCCCTGTCTTCCCCCCCCCCCAAGACCTAGTGACACTGACCCATGCAATGGTCACTTCCAGACTTGATTACTGCAACTCTCTCTACGCAGGCTTACCCTTGAAGCTGATCCAGAAATTACAACTGGTGCAGCATGCGGTGGCGGGCCTGCTGCCGTCAACGCCTGTGCAGGCTCACGTTAGGCACGTGCTCCGTCAACTGCATTGGTTGCCAGTTGAGTACCAGAGTCGTTTCAAGGTGTTGGTTTTGACATTTAAAGCCTTATATGGCCTTGGACCAACATATCTAAGGGACCACTTCCCATATACACCTCAAAGAGCATTACGCTCAAAAGATCAACACCTCCTGGTGGTCCCTGGCCCGAAGGATGCCTGTCTTGCCTCAACCAGGGCCAGGGCTTTCTCTGTCCTGGCCCCAGCCTGGTGGAACATGCTCCCTATTAAGACCAGGGCCTTGCAGGATCTTCTTCAATTCTGCAGGGCATGCAAAACGGTAGTGTTCCACCAGGCCTTTGATTGAGGAAACGGGCGCCCATATATGGCCTCCCTGAGGTTGCCGTCACCCTTTTGTTTACTGGCCATCGGCAACTGGCCTTTAATTTACTGCACCATCGGGCCAGAACTTTATAGCCAACTGACAGTTTCAAGCTGTACCCATTGTTTTAATTATTATAATGTTTTATCATGTTTTAAACTGAAATTGTATTTATTATAATGATGTTACCCACCCTGAGCCCATCTGTGGGATGGCCGGGATATAATGCAAATAATAAATAAATAAAATAAAATCCCAGCCTAATCCATCTCACTGGCTTGTTATTATTCCTCCTCTAAAATAGTTCACATTGCTTTCTTACTGAGAAAGACTGGATCATAAGGGCATGAATACAGTGAAAAGGGGGAGGGAACCCAGTTGCACGCAGGAGAGCCCTGGCATAAGGAGCCCAACAAAACACACACACAGCATAAGGAGCCCAACAGAATAAACACACACTGTAGCAAGGCACACAAAAGCTCATACCTTGAACAAAACTTTGTTGGTTTTAAAGGTGCCTGGTATTTCTGCCAGGCAATTGAGGCAGCCCAGTAAAGCAAGCTCTCCCTTGTTTGAGCCTCAGCCAGTACATTACCAGACTCTCTCAATCACACAGGAGAGGCTTGCCTATCTATCTCACCTGTGCGACTAAGAGAGTCTGGTAAAGCAAGCTGTGACGTAGTAGCAGCAGAACTAGAAAAGGAAGCAGGAAACAGCCAGGGCCTTGTGGGCTGTACTGGAGCCCTCCAAGGGCCTGATCTGGCCCGTAGGCCACATGTTTGACACATCTGGTTTAGAGTGATGGACTAGGAACTGGGAGACCCAGGTTCAAATCCTCTCCCTGTCACAGTGTCTCAGTAGGTGACATTGGGCCAGTCACACACTTTCAGCCTAACCTACCTCACAGGGCGTTTGTGAGGATAAAAGGGAGGAGGGGGGAAGTTGTATGCCACTTTGGGTCCTGGCTGTGGAGAATAGTAAGGTATAAATGAAATAAATAAATAAATGTGATAGATGATAGATAGACAGACAGACAGACAGACAGACAGACAGATAGATTGGTTCAGGGCTGTTTTGTAGAAAAAGCCCAGCAGGAACTCATTAGCATAATAGGCCACCCCCAACACCAGACACTCATTAGCATATTAGGCCATGCCCCTGCCAGCACAGCTCATTAGCACATTAGGACGCCCCCCCATGTTACCAGAAGTGTGGTCACCCAGCCACACCCACCTTTTGCTTCTTATTCTGTTTACCTTGTTTGTTGTCAAAACCCAGGGCCTTTTTTTTGTAGCAGGAACTCCTTTGCATGTTAGGCCACACAACCCTAATGTAGCCAATCGTAATGAATTTCTGCTGTTGGGTGTGGCCTATTATGCTAATGACTTCCTGCTGGGCGTGGCCAACTCGGGAGCCAGCCGGAACTCCGTCCCTCCGCGTTCCTGCCCCAAAATAGCCCGGGATAGATTCATAGATATAGAAATGCCATTGCTGAGTTAAAAACCCATAAAGGTGGGGGAGAGGGAGGAAATTGCCATTGTGGAAACAGGGGCAGGGAAAATGGCTGTCATGTGGGTGGGACCAAGAAAACCCAAGTTTTCCACCCACTACAGGACAGCCCTCCAGGCTTTACTGTGATCTTTCTCACACCCTCTCAGCAAAGCAGGTTTGGGAAAGACCTGAAAGAACCCTGAGAGGTGCACAAATGTGAGGAAGTGTGTGGGTGGATCAGTTTCCCCACAGCACTGATGCTGGGGCAAATAAACTCTAGGTGGCCCAAATTAATACTAAAAGAAATCTTATAAGACTGAGTTGGATCTGTTCATATTTCAGGAAAATAGCTTCTGAATAAGAAAATTAGAATAAATGCACCCATTGTGGTCCTGTACCTCCCATGCCCATTAATAAGATGCTCAAATTGGTGCTAATGGCATCAAGAATGAAATCCACAGGCGGCACAAGTGGATTTAATTACAGCTTCTGCCGTAGGCGATGTCACCGATGCATCCTTCTCTGCTGAACAATTAGTTCATCCCCGGAGTAGGCTGGAAACTGTAAATAGAGAAGTAAGATAGGGCTAATCCGTATTTGCATGTCCTATTTTCATTGCTTCATGTCTCGCAGAGGAATGTCTGAATTACTGCTATTGAAAAGCTGTTTTGCGGTTGTGATGATGATGATATTGTAAGAGCCATCCTAGTGCTTAGAGTTTTTAGGAGTTCAGAGTGCCTGACGTACATTATGTCAGTAAAGCCTTACAAGAATCCTGTAAATTTGTTCTCATATTGGGGGCATGAGAGGCCAAGACTCAGAAATACTCTGATGCCTAAAGTGGCTAGAGATGAGGTTTGAACTGGAGGGGTGGCCCTCCTGATTCGCAGCAGAAGTTCCTAGCCATTTTGCTGCAGTTGCTGTGCAAACCCTATGGTGTTTGAGTATGATGGATGTTCCAAATGTGCACATGGTGGCCCGGCTAGAGATGCCAGTGGGGCAGTAGGGGACCTTCCGGGAGCCGGAAGCATCGCCCCTGACATGCTGACATCACCGGAAGTGGTATCACGTGCCATGCCTATGTCACCCGGAAGTGACATGGGCATGTCGGGCGTGACACTCTGGTTTTTGGACAAAACTCTATGGTAAAATTGCTCTCAAACCATAGAGTTTTGCCCCCAAACCAGAGTGTTGCCCCCGGTGTGCCCACATCACTTCCAGGTGACGTAGGCACGCCATACGACATTGCTGTTGTGTGAGGAGGTATTCCTCCCACCAGCTAGCTGGCCAGCAGCGAGCAAGAGCCCACAAAACTAGGCAATCCCTCGCCCCCAACTGGGGAATGGCAACCCTAAGCCAGGCTCAGTGCTAGAGCATCAGCTCGGTATGCACAAAGTCCTAGGTCCATTCCCCAGCACCTCCAGTTAGAGGATCAGGTAAGGTGATGTAAAAGATCTTTGCCTGAGATCTTGGCCACCTCAGGAGATAGAGCCAACCACCAAAGTGGCTATTGTAGGAGGCAGAGACACATACACAGAGGAAGCTCAAGTGCAGGAGGAAAGATCAGTAATTTTAAAAATGCACTGGGAAAGAGGGGTGGGAGAGAATAAAACCCAACACTGTTGGAGGCAGCTCCCACTGAAACAACAGTTATTTTAATCTGCATAGCCGACCAGTTCTTCGGTGGCCAATCAGAAGCCCTGCAGGGTAAGAGCCCCACCTGGCCCCACCCACTTTCTAAAAATACCTGGGTGCCTAGAAAGTGTCATTGGGGGACCAAGGTGCCCAGTGTCACCCCATTGGGGAACCCTGGAGAAGACAATACTGATCTCAATGGACCATAAGGTTTGATTCAATACAAGGCCTCTTGAGGTGTCCTTGTGTTCAAGTTATCGCTTGATGTGGTCAAGAGACAAGGACCAGTCCTGTGTCAACTCGCTCCCAGCAAATTGGCCAGTAGTTCAGAAGCCAGGAGTTGGGGATCTGTGTACTTTTGACGCTTCCTGCATCGTGTCAAAGGAAATATAAAAGAGAATCATGAGGCTGGGGCTGTTTCCAGTTGGTTAGAGATGAAAATCTAGGGGGCAACATGAATTTTCTTACTCTCTCTCTCTACTCTGTGACTCTGTGCCAGTGATAGAAAGTAAGAATGGCAGGAACATTCAAATGGCTCCTGTGGCGAAATGCGTGACCTGAGTAAAACCTTTACCAGGAGGTTTAAACAGTTTTTCTCTCTGGGCAGAAAACAGGCAGGAAGGGGGAAGTCAGTTCAATGGCTTTCTAGCCCCACCTCAGCTACCTTTTAAGAAATGCTGATAGGTCCAGCTAAAGACAATAGGAGGGTCCAGTCTGCCCTCCCCCAGAAGGGAATAGAGGTTTGGAGGGATAAAGGCTAGAAGGACTCCAGGAAGAAATTTCTGGAGATGTCGAAAAAAGCTTCTTTGACCCAACCTGACCTGGTTCGTGGGTGGGCAAAAGAGAGAAGATGAAACTCCTGGAAGTGAGGAGGCAGCTCTTGTTTGTGCTGAGTTTATCAGAGCAGACAGAACTCTTAACTGAGGTTTGGAGGAGGTGGCCATTCCCATGTGCTGGCCTGGACAGCTGGAGGAAGCTGCAATGTAATCCGAACTCTGTAGAGATCTGTAACATCTGAAGCTAAGGAGCCTGTCCTATATTTTAACTTCTGATAGGGCATGTATAGTGGAAGGGACAGAGGAATTGCATTTTACCCTTTTCTTTTGAATCCCTTTCTCAGTCTGGTGCTGTGCTAACAGTATGCTTGTAAGCTTTTTCTTTTGAAGAAATACTTAATAACTTTTCATCCTCGTAGTGGTTCTCTGTACCACATAGACCTCCTCCGTCTTAGACTCACTATTTTAAAAGGGGTGCCAGGGGAAGGCAGTCAGTTGGCACGTGGCTGTTCCTCCAGGGACACACAAGGGCGTAAACTGTCCTTTTGGTGACCAGGCACTGGGCAGCGGGTCCCACGGAGGCAAGGCCTCAGAACTTGGAAGGGAAGCTGGGAGTCCTGACCCTCCCAGTGGGCAATTTCTACAGAGGTCAGGTGGTGGCAGCTGGTTACCAGAGAGGGAGAAAAGCCTCTCTAGGTGTTGAGAAAACCTTGGAAGGTTAGAGTGGAAAAGGGCGTGCAGGCCAGAGCAGGACTGCTCCGCCACAGCTCCCTAGAATACTATCATGGTATCTAAGATGGAGTGGTGTATTTGGGGGGGATCTGGAGCTTTGCCCTGGCAGAAGTGCAGGATGGAATACCAAATGTTCCATCTACATTTTTCTCCCTAAACCATCTGTGTGGATCCTTAGATCCACGCTCTCATTCCACTAGGGTTGCCAGCACTGGGTTGGAAAATACCTGGTGATTTTGGGGGTGGAGCCTAAGGAGGGCGGGGTTTGGGGACGGGAGGGACTTCAGTGGGGCATAATGCCATGGAGTCCATCTTCTAAAGTGGCCATTTTCTCCAGGTGAACCGATCTCCATCGCCTGGAGGTCAGTTGTAATTCCAGGAAATCTCCAGCCTCCACCTGGAGGTTGGCAGCCTTACATTCAACATAATAAGGCATTTGGTTGCTACCCTAAAACTTTACTTGGTCAGAAAAAGGAAGAATAGAAAAGCTTTTTTTATTGAATGCAGAGGGGTCAAATAGTGTAACGGTTAATATTCTCTTCTCACTTAGGACCCGCGGTG
>NW_015173167.1:74177-99354 GCF_001447785.1 Gekko japonicus
GAATGTTGCATTCCCCATTGATGCCATTTATTCAAATGTAATGACTCCTTATTATTGAACAAGCACATTTCGTGAAGCTTCTGTCACCCTAGTATGTGGAAATGAATGCTCTGCGAATACTGTTATAAAAGAAGTAATGATCATCTCGAAGGAGCGATCTTGTGTGTTAAGTGGGCTGAATCATATTTGTAGAGTCCAAATCTGCCCTCCTGCCAAGCTGAAATAAAAAAAAAATGTCATGTACAAAACCCCACAATTATGAATAAGTCTATAATGCGTGCGTTTCTAGACGTGGAAAGTGTCACAGTTCTGGGTCTTGCGGTTTGCCTCAGTATTGTGTTCTGTAACTCGAACTGTTTCACAATTCATTCTTTTAATAAGGATGGGGAAGGAAGAGTTGACAGACTCAGCAAAGGTCATCTTATTCGTGGCAGGCTTGGAGGTGTTCGTATTGACGGTGCGCTGGGTTAAAAATGAAATTTGCTAATCCCGGATTTATTGGATGCCTCTAATAATATGTGTGGGGAAGTCTGGTGCATAAATGAATCTGAATGATGGAAAAGGCACCTTTTTAAAAAGAAGAAGAAGAAGAAGAGATTGGATTTATACCCTGCCCTTCACTTGGAGTCTCAGAGCGGCTTACAAACTCCTTTCCCTTCCCCTCCCCACAACAGACACCCTGTGAGGTGGGTGGGGCTGAGAGAGCTCTGACACAAACTGCCCTTTTTCAAGGACAGCTGTGCCAGAGCTTGTGACTGACCCAAGGTCACATCAGCAGGTGCAAGTGGAGGAGTGGGGAATCAAACCCGGTTCTCCCAGATTAGAGTCTGCACACTTAACCACTACACCAAACCGTCACTTAGCTGGTTTAAAATTATTCCCCCTCCCTTCACACTGCCCTTCTTCATTGTCCAGGGCAAGTCACTCAAATAATGGGCTATCTAGGCAAGAGGGAGAAGCGGGGCCCAAGCATACGTCCTCTAAGCAAGCCCAGAAAACATTGCTGATATGGGTCTTCCTCCATTACAATCCCCATTCCATAAATGTGATATCTGAAGGAAGGAAGGAAGGAAGGAAGGAAGGAAGGAAGGAAGGAAGGAAGGAAGGAAGGAAGGAAGGAAGGAAAGAAAGAAAGAAAGAAAGAAAGAAAGAAAGAAAGAAAGAAAGAAAGAAAGAAAGAAAGAAAGAAAGAAAGAAAGAAAGAAAGAAAGAAAGAAAGAGAAAGATCCCACTATTTCATTTCTGAAATTATATATGCACCTGTGTCAATGTTCCCTCTAAGCTGTAGAGTCTTGTGAGCAAAAATTCTCCTTGGTGAGCTACCGGCCTTAAAGTTGTGAGCGAGCCATTCGGCTACCGCATAAATTAGTTTGCTCTGGAGCCGTCCTTCCTGAGCTGAGACAAAAAATGTGTGAACCGGAGGCTAAAAAACTGTGAGCTAGCTCACACCAGCTCAGCTTAGAGGGAACACTGGTGTAGATAAATAGGTACCGCTTCGGTGGGAAGGTAACAGTGTTCCGTGCGCCTTGGTGTTTAGTCATGCCGGCCAAATGACTACAGAAATGTCTTCGGAAAGCGCTGGCTCTTTGGCTTTGAAACGGAGATGAGCACCGCAACCCTAGAGTCGGACTCGACTGGCTTTCGAGCAAGGGAACCTTTACCTTTATTGTTTGTGATAAGTGGGTTTTAGATCAAACCAAGCCTGAATTCTCCCTAGAAATTAAAATGACTAAGCTGAGACTATCGTACCTTGGTCACATCCTGAGAAGACAAGCCTGGGAAAGACAGTGATGCTAGGAGGAGTTGCAGGCAGTTGGGGAAATGGGAGACCTAAAATGAGATGGATTGACTCAACAAAGGAAGCCACGGCCTTCAGTTTGCGAGACCTGAGCAAGGATGTCCATGATGGGATGTTTTGAAGGTCGTTAATTCATAAGATTGCCATACATCAGAAGCAACTTTTTTTTGTGATCCTAGTCATAGAATCATAGAATCATAGAGTTGGAAGGGATTTTCAGGGTCATCTAGTCCAACCCCTTGCATAATGCAGGAAATTCACAAATACCCCCCCACACATACACACAGTGACCCCTGCTCCATGCCCAGAAGATGACAAGAAACTTCCAGGATCCCTGGCCAAACTGGCCTGTGTTACTCAGAGGCGCTGCCTTACTCTAGGGCAGTGCTCCCTCTAAGCTGAGTTAGTGTGAGCTAGCTCACAGGTTTTTAGCCTCCGGCTCACACATTTCTGTCTTCGCTCAGGAAGGATGGCTCCAGAGCAAACTAATTTATGCAGTAGCCAAATCGCTCGCTCACAACTTTAATGCCAGTAGCTCACAAAGTAGAATTTTTGCTCACAAGACTCCACAGGCTTAGAGGGAACATTGCTCTAGGGTAGCCCCAACAGCAGGGGCACCCCACTTCTAACCTGAACCAGAGACCCACAAACTCAGGCCAAGGAAGACACTCTTGGTTTTGAAACACAGCGCTATCCACAGCTCTGCAAAAGGGTTTTTTTTTTAATTAATTAATTAATTAATTAATTTCACTTTTACCCCGCCCTCCCCGCCAGGCGGGCTCACGGCGGCTTCCAAAAACTGATAAGCAGTATACATTTTACAGTAATAGAATAAAATAACATCATTTAAAAACATGGACAAGTCAATATAAAACATTCATTCGATGGCGATAAAAATAAAGTGCAGTTTAGGGACACATTCAGTGGTGCCACCACCGCCCTAGGTCGTGTTGGATCGGAGTTCATACAGGGCACTGCTGGTGGGACGTCCATTTCAGGTTGCACAAGGCAGCCCTCCAAGACAATCTCCGGCCTTCCCCCTCCACCCAGCAAGGTATGCATATGAAACAGTGTTGAGTTTCAACAGGTACAGTATCTGCATTTCTAAAACCTATTCAGTGGCCACCTGGTGAATAACCCTTCTGTCTCCAGAACTTCACATAGCCCTTTTGTGTGATACCGATGTCTGTGTGGAAATGCTTTGCCTCTACAACGGTCCTTCCTGCTCCATCCCTCAGGATACCAAGATAACCACGAAAACATTCAAATGTTTAGCGATCCTTCCTGGCATCTATCAGGGATCCATTTCACACCTTTTGTCTGAATCTGGGAACTTATTCAACCTGCCTTGGTAGGACCATCAGCAGTCATCAAACCCATTCAGCCAGCTCCAGTAAAGCCATCTAGCACCTGGCTGATCTCATCAACACTATTGTGAATCTAGACTCTGCCCCTCTGGGACATCTTTGGTCTAGATCTAGGTTTTGATCCTCCTGGTGTCACACCCCTGAAACCCCTTATTGGTCCAGGTAATCCTTTCTCTTCACCTGAGACAAGCTCCTCAAGACCTCCCATTGGTTCACATTGTTTTCCAGTGTCTATATCCTCCAAAGCACATGACCTCAGGGTGTGTCTCTGCCCTCATGCCAACTGGCAGTGCACCCCCAAACTCTGTTTGGACCATAATCCCTTCCCCCCTCAACACTTTGCCCTCTTTTATCACTGATCTCTTTAAGATTGCTTCACCTTTTTATTTCCTAGCTCTCTGATATGTGTGTGTGTGTGTGTGTGTGTGTGTGTGTGTGTGTGAGAGAGAGAGAGAGAGAGAGAGAGAGAGAGAGTGAGTGAGTCAAGGCAATTGCAGAGTAAACACAGGCAGTGGACTCAAGGCAAATTAAAGCCTGCAGCAGTTTGGGTGGGGGGAAGCTTGGTAGGAGAACTGGGGTGTTACAAGAATGCCCTTTCTTAGAAATACAGAAACCTAGAAACACAGAGCGGGAAGGTACCCCAAAAGTCATCTAGTCCAACCCCTGCACAGTGCAGGAAATTCACAGCTACCTCCCCCCCACACACACCCAGTGACCCCTCCTCTATGCTCTGCTTGAGAAATGTTGGGGAGGGTATGAGTTTTACATGTGTGTGTGTGTGTTGCTATTATTCCCCACAGACGGCTTCTCTACCAGGCCTGTAGCTAGGAATTTTTCAGGGGGGCCTAATGTAATTAGCCAAACTAATTTAATTAATTATACTCCGGAGGGTCTTACACTTTCCTCCCCCTTCTCCACTGCATCCTCCTGGTGATGCTGGCAGTGCTTCATGCGGATTTGAAGCTTTTGGTCCCAGCCTCCTTCCCCCTCTTCCTTGTTAAATCTAAGGTTGGTAGGTGCCCGCTGGCAGGGGGGGTTGGGAGGGCAGGGAGATAGGGCGCCCTCCAGGGAAAGGGGGATGCCAACCTGGGGAGTGCGCACTGGGGTGGGACATGTTGCCAGACAAGCCAACCAGGGAAGGGTTAACCTGCCTGTCAGAAGGCATCTTTGGTGATGGGGGACAGTGAAAATTTAGTAGGGGGCATTGCCCTGTGCTAGCTACGGCCCTGTTCTCTACTGCCATTTAGGGAGCTTGTGGCTGAGGTGAGAGGTGGGCTAGAGATCTTCTTACTTACGGTTCATATTGTGAGCAGTTACACTATCCCACCTTTTAAAAATCAGATTTGTAATTGGTTTAAATTCGTAATGCTGATTTGCCGAATTGAAGAACAATGGTCTGTCGAGTGTACCACCCTGGGCACATTGCAAAAGCCTGACTGAGACTCACGAACCTGTCCACCCAACAGGTTTGGGATCAGGTCCCAGAGTGCTAGTGTCACATATAGCCCTTCTGGGACAGCGCCGTTCCCAGAAATAAGAGTCTTTTTTGAAAAGGCTCAGTTACTCCGGCTATTCCTGCTTAAATGCCACAGTAAAGGGGAAAACATTCCCGGTTGAGCATGTGTTCCAATATAAGGACTGGGTTCAAGAAAAGCATGTTCCAAATATTTATTTCCAGGAAGGTGAGCACTGATATGCACAGAATAAAGGCACAGATATCATAGTCCTCTATCAGTTCCGTAGAGCAGTTAAAACGGAGCTATTCCGCCAAGCGTTCCAATAGGAACTGACTATGCCGGTGGTGTCGCACTAGCACTTTATCACAGGATGTATTCGCTGGGATTTTATGGAATTGTATTTATATGTGTAATTGTTGGTTTTAACTGTATGTTTTTAAATTGTTTGTAAGCCGCCATGAGCTGCTTCAACGGGAGGGCAGGGTAGAAATGTAATAAATAAATGTAAAAATAAATAGTCCTCTCTCCTCTTCTAGATCCATCCTTTCTTTCCAGCAGTTCACGTTGTTTTCTCTCTCTCCCTTCTCCATCCTGCTCTGAACCTGATGTGGTCCAGGTAGCTTTAAATTGGTGAGCCATGATGACACTAGGATATCGATACCTGTGCACCAGTGTTTGCCAAACTCCTGACAGTTGAAAGGATGTTATTGTTCTGTCTCAAAATTTGAGAGCTGGTGTAGTGGCTGGAGTGTGGGAATAAGAACTGGCACTGCAACTGTGAACAGAATTATACCCTTTTAAGCCTCTTGGCCAATCGGTTTAGAAGGGTGTAACTCTGATTGGGATTGCGCTGCTATAGATAGTTTTAGACGGTAGCCCTGTTGGTCAGCAGTAGAACAGCTAGGTTTGAGTCCAGGAGCATCTTAGAGACCCGAAGGATTTTCAGATTGGCAACTCCCTTTGTCAGGTATCTGGTATCTGACACAGCTAGGGTTGCCACATCCCCCCGATAGGGGCAGGGGTTCCCCTGCTTTCGGGGCCCCCGATCCGCCACTGGCCAGCTGGCTGGTGGGGGAGCCCCTCCCCCAAAGAGCCCCGGCACACCCAACCTGCCCGGCGCAATGACATCACCCAGAGGTGACAGGATGTCACGCAGGGGACACTCTAGCATTTGGCTAAAATCTCTATGGTGACCATAGAGTTTTTAGGCAGATGCTAGAGCATCCCCTGCATGACGTGCCTGGCGTGGTGACATCATTTCCAGATGACATCATTGTGGCACACACACAAAGTATGCATGGCAGAAGATCATGGGGAGCATTTTGGAGCCCCCTACCAGCATCTGATAGGCACCTGGCAACCCTAGATACAGCTAACAGACAAAGAGAGCTTTGACTCTTGAAAGCTTATAGCCTGAAGATCTTGTGGCTCTCTAAGGGACTACTGGACTTGGATCTAGCTGTTCCACTGTTACAGGTGTGGATTCAAATTATGGATTTAGAAGGGTGTAATTGGGATTGCACTGTTTGTTTGTTTTGGCCCCCCAAAGGGGATTTTTTAATTGCATTTTTTATAAGGACTACAAACTACAATGAAAATAGGGAGGGGAAACTACAAATAAGGAGAAAGAAAAGATAACCACTACTACCTAAAAACCCAAGAGAGGAGATCATCAAATTTGCTTGTCTACAAAGTCATCTCTTAACACGCTAACAATTTTATGAACTTAGTCAGATATGCTTATATAACTTTTAACTCTTAAATTTATCTCTTGTAAAAAAAAAAAGACCCCTAAGCATCTCAATAAAAAACACCATATTTTCAGAGGCACAATTCAGAGTCCTTCAGCCTTCATTTTTTCTTATCTAGTATTTTTCGCAGTTTGTAAGGACTTTTAGGACCGGTCGCTTCTTTCTCGGAAGGAGAGTCCTCTCCAGAAGACCCCGAGTCCAGCTCGCCACTGGACTTGCTGTCCTTCTCCTCTTTATCCACTTCCTCTGGCTCACCCAACTGGATTCTCAAAAAGTCCCGTGCTTTGGAAACAGAGTCAATCTTTTCTTTTTTCCCCTGCAGCTTGAAGGTTACACCCTCTGGATATAACCACCGGTAGCCACTTGCATTTGTTTGAGGAAAAAGAATTAAATCTTTATATATCTTTCTCCGTTGTCTTATTTCAAATGGAATATCTTTCATAATCCTGATGTTACTGTCCCTGATTTTCAAAGGTGTCCCCGCCATCGCTCTCAGAATAGAATTCCTCACGTGCCTCTTCGAGAATCTCATTACTATTTCCCCAGGCAAATTATTCTTCTTTATGTATACGGAATAGGACCTATAGGCCACATCCATTTCGCTCATAAGATACTTTGCCTTCAGATCTGTCACTGGGACCAGTGCTTCGCTCATCATTTGCTTCAGATTCTCACCCTTAGTCTCTGGGACACCTTGGAAACGAAGGACCAAGTTTGCCTTCTCCATTTGTAATTGTAAAAGCTGTTCTTCTGTAAAAACTTGCTTCTTTTCCAATTTTTGTACCTTTTTCTTCACCTTTTGGGCAGTGGCGTCAACTTCTTTCACTTTCTCAGCTGTTTGTTCCGTAATTTTAAGAGTCTTGTTCAATTGTGTCTGCTGAGTAGTGATCCTTTGGTTCATTGTTGACAGCTGTTCCCTGAGGTTATTCATTTGGTCCAGCAGGGAGCGCAGGGACTCCGCCAACGTTTTAGCCAACTCAGTGGTTCCTTCCGGTTGCAGACTCTCGGCTGGTTTCACTTTTAAAAGTTTCTCCTTCTCTGTCCTCTTCCCCGCCATCTTTATAGATTGTTTACCTTCGCCGAAATTCTTAAAGTCTCTGAATATGCGCTCATACGCTCATACACGCCTTGGTAAGTCTTTCCCAACAGATTTCACCGCTTTTTCTTCCGCTCCCCCCATCTCGCTTTTAAATTTATGCACATGGGAGGAGCCCCTCCCTCGCTCGCTTTGCTTTCTAGTCCATGGGGTGGGGAGCTTTCTTTTTAACATAGCGAATACGCTCTAGTCCGACTCATGTTCATATTCAATCATCTGACCTTGCTTAGCCTCCATTTTAGCCGCTCGATCTCCAGCGCTTGTCCTGGTCAGCGTCACTAGTTCCGTTCGGACACTCAGCAGAGGAACCGTCGGGATGGAGAAGCACCTCAATTCCCCAGCATCGCGGTGGCGAAGAGGCGACCTCTCAGAAAAGCCAGGAGCCTTTCGCCAGGCTCCTAGGGTGTGTGCGATGCCTCGCCCCCCTCCTTTCCGCTGGTGCGCAGCTTCACCCCTGGGAGGTCCGGGAGGTGCGTCTGCTCAGCGCGCCGCCATAAACCAGAAGTCGGGATTGCACTGTTATAGACATGGATTCAAATTATCCCAACTCTTCCCTGAAGCTCTTGGTGACCCTGGGGCAGTAACTCTCTCAGCCTAATCAACCTCAACCTCACAGGGTTGTTGTGAGGATAAAGAGGGGGGGACCATATACACAGCATGGGAGTCCTTGGAGGATAAAAGAAGTAAAATACAGAGGTTTTGTTTAAATGTGGTCGAAACTCTTCATACTCGTTGCTCAAAGGCCAGGCCTGCTTCATGCAGAACGACCAAAAATATATATATCATTTTCTCCATTAAGACTCTCCAGCTCCTTTGTGTCGGATTCCTTCTGGATTTAGTCATGGATAGAATTTGCCAGCACCAGCTGTTCCTTTCTAATTGCCTATGGAGATGGAAGCTCTGAGCTCACCAACAGCAGTTCTGCTGGGCTTGTGTTGTTTTAAATTTATTATTGCCAAGATAAATGTTTCAGATTGCATGCTCCCTGTCCCACTCCCAGTTCCCATGAAGGTTGTTTGTGTAATGCATCCGTTCAATGGGCTGAGGATCAGGTCCTGGAACACAAAGATCCTGGTACATCAATATCACTGTTTCCCAAGCTCCCGATAGTGAAGACTTATTTCTGTTTGAATTGAAGAAACTGAAGGAACATGGCTTCCATCTCAACTAGATCCACACATGATGTGCTACACGGGTTGGGTCTGGGTTCCTCTGATTAAACAGTCAGAGATGAGTTGAAGGTTCTGAGCCTGTCTCTTGACTGAAAGAAAGGAAGTCCAGAGGAGCAACTCATGCCTAGATACGGGCAGCTTCTTCTGAAGATGGTTAATTCTGTTTTCATTAGAGGTCCATCAGTGGCTATTAGCCACAAGGTATAGATAGGGGCTCTGGGGCAAGTGATGCTCTGTCTTCTTGGTGCTTTGGGGGGGGGGTCAACAGTGGGAGGGTTTCTAATGTCCTGGCCCCACTGATGGCACTGGTATTTCTGGCCACTGTGTGACACAGAGTGTTAGACGGGATGGGCCTTTGGCCTGATCCAACATTGGTGTCTCTTATGTTCTTATGTTCTGCACGGTGATTGTTCAACAGTGGAATCCTAAGTAAAGTTGCACTGTTTTAAATCCATGGAAGTCACTGGGCTTGAAAGGGTATGACTCTATTTAGGATTACACTGAAAATTACCAACCTCATTAATTACTCCAGTCACATTTGATATGGCTGAGTCTCCTGCTCCCACACTGGAACCTGACTGAAAGGAAGCAGGTCTTGCTGGAACATTTTAACCTGTTTTATGCCTATTTATTTGATTCCTTCGTCTTCTACATTTTAAATCCATCATTACATCTATTGTACTTCTGTTTTTAAAAAGTTCCTTCCCAGAATGTTTTGAATGTTTGATATTGTTTGGGTTTTTTTAAAGAACGTTTTGAGGCTTTTTAATTGAAACGTTTTAATCTTGTAAGGCACCCCGAGAATCTATTTAGCTGACGGATGGGGGGTAGAAATGTTTTATATAAATAAAGGAAGCCGGGGCAGTGAGACCTAGAGCATCACAGCTGGCAGCATCGCCACTCTTTGGGTGGGCTTAGAAGAGCTGTTAATTGTTTGGCTGGTGTGTTATTCGTGGCATATACTGACCCTTCTGTCAAGGTATGCTGTTTGGGAGTTACTGGTCTAAACAAGCTGGGGGCCTGTGAGGAACTGCAGGGAGAACAACAATTGCGGAAATCCATCCCCCACCCCCCAATCGTCTCCTCCAGGGTTTTCTTAAATTTTCAGGGGGAGTGGGCGGACTGAACCCAATTTCGCACACATTGGATAATGGACTTTCAATGCACTTTAGCAATGGTTTGCCAGTAGATTTTCCTGTTTCGCCTGGGAAAATCCAGCTGTAAAGGATTGTTAAAGCACATTGAGAGTGCATTATCTTATGCATGTGAAATGAAGATGATTTTCCTCCCTGCCTTTCCCCCCTTTAATTGAAGACCAAGCGACACCTTACAACGTATGTGAGTTTGCCACAGGCACTGTGAGTCACACTGCTGGTGGGAACTCCATGCAAAAGTGTTGCAGAGATCCGCTTTGGATCAGGATCACTGCATGCAGGGGGAAAGGGCTCTTGTCTTTCTCACCCGCGCCATGGTCCTGATGCGAATTGTGCTCCCCCCCCCCTGCAGCATTTTTCAACGGCATTCCCACTGGGAATTGACAACTGCAATATGTCTGTGAGTCAGGTTGCCAAGTTTGGGTGGGGAAATACCTGGAAATTTGGAGGGTGGAGCTTGGGGAATGGAGGGGCCTCAACCAGGTACAATGCCATTAGTCCACCCTCCAAAGCAGCCATTTTCTCCAGGTTAACGAATCTCTGTCATCTGGAGATCAATTATAATAGCAAGATATCTCCAGGCTCCACCTGAAGATTGGCAACCCTACTGTGAGGGCCTATGGTGTATTTATTCATTTATTTATTTCATTTATGCCCCGCCTTTCTCCCCAGTGGGGACCCAAAGCGGCTTACATCCTTCTCCTCTCCTCCATTGTTTCCTCACAACAACCCTGTGAAGTAAGTTAGGTTGAAAGGGTATGCCTGGCCCAAGGTCACCCAGTGAGCTTCCATGGCATGAGTGGGGATTCGAACTCAGGTCTTCCAGATACTAGACTAACCATCTTAACCACTATACCATACTGGCTCTCATGCATATGTTCTGTCATCTGGCTGTATTTTTAGGGGGAGAGGGAGGAGTTCTTTTTCTTTTGTATGCAGAAACCACTGTCTTTTCTGTAGCGGCAGGATGATAACAGGCTGCGGACCCCACCTAAATTAGGGCTGCTCCCACATGGAAATGATTATCCGTGTCACTCTCGTTGCTGCTGCAAGTGCAGAGGCATTCATAGCTAGGGTTGCCAGGTCCCCTCATCTTGCCAGTGGGGGAATCTGGGAGGAGTTTCAGGAGTGGGTAGGAGGGTCCCTGCTGCGATGACGTCCCACAGAAGTGATGTCATCACATCAGTGCCATTGGGGGCAACACTCTGGTTTTTGGGCGAAGCTCTATGGTAAAATCAGGGTCAAACCATAGAATTTTGCCCAAAAAACAGAAGAAAAGAAGAAGAGATTGGATTTATACCCCACCTTTCACTACCTGAAGGAGTCTCAGAGTGGCTTAAAATCTCCTCCCCCTCCCCACAACAGACACCCTGTGAGGTAGGTGGGGCTGAGAGAGCTCTTTCGAGAACTGCCCTTGAGAAAACAGCTCTGAAAGGTCTTGTAACTGACACAAGGTCACGTCGGCAGCTCCATGTGGAGGAGTGGGGAATCAAACCCGGTTCTCCCAGATTAGAGTCCGTGTTCCTAACCACTGCACCAAACTGTCATCCCCGCAGAACATCCCAATAGGATGATGTCACTTCCGCCTGATGTCATTGCATCGGGGATGTTGCTGTTTGTGGGCCGGGTTTCCCCCGTTGGCCAACTGTCTGGCAGTGGGCAGAAGCCCCAAAAACTGGGGGATTCTCCACCAGGACCTGGGGAATAGCAGCCCTAATGGAACATACACATTCTCTGCCTTTCCTTGTCTTAGCCTTCTGTGACTGCCATGCCTACACCTCCCACCAGGTGGCTTTTTTAGGCTTTGAAGAAATCTGTGATAGCTATATCACTATTATAATACTGTCAGCCAGTACCCTTCTCCTTCTGATTCCACAACGAAAAGGGCTAGAGACTTACTTAAAAAAAAAAAAAAGAAAGCTGGGAGGAACTTAGTACATTGCTGCAGTTGATCACAGCCCTCTGGAATGTGTTGGGGTGGCCGATGCAAGCAATTGAGACTGAGGTAAGGAAGATGGCGCCGATGTAGATAGCAGATGAAAAAATGTAAACATAAGAACATAAGAGACGCCAATGTTGGATCAGGCCAAAGGCCCATCCAGTCCAACACTCTGTGTCACACAGTGGCCAGAAATACCAGTGCCATCAGGAGGTCCAGCAGTGGGGCCAGGACATTAGAAGCCCTCCCACTGTTGACCCCCCCCCCCAAGCACCAAGAAGACAGAGCATCACTTGCCCCGGAGCCCCTAGCTATACCTTGTGGCTAATAGCCACTGATGGACCTCTGCTCCATATGCTTATCTAATTCCCTTTTGAAGCCGTCCATGCTTGTAGCACCCACCACTTCCTGTGGCAGTGAATTCCATGTGTTAATCACTCTTTGGGTGAAGAAGTACTTCCTTTTATCCATTCTAACCCGACCGCTCTGCAGTTTCATGGAGTGCCCACGAGTTCTTGTATTGTGAGAAAGGGAGAAAAGTACCTCTTTCTCTACCTGCTCTTTCCCATGCATAATCTTATAAACCTCGATCATGTCACCCCTCAGTCGTCTTTTCTCCAAGCTAAAGAGCCCTAAGCGCTTTAACCTTTCCTCATAGGGAAAGTGTTTCAACCCTTTTATCATTCGAGTTGCCCTTTTCTGTACTTTTTCCAAAGCTATAATATCCTTTTTAAGGTGTGGTGCCCAGAACTGCACACAGTATTCCAAATGAGGTCTCACCATTGATTTATATAGGGGCATTATTATATTGGCTGATCTGTTTTCAATACCCTTCCTAATAATCCCCAGCATAGCATTGGCCTTCTTTATTGCAGTCACACACTGTCTCGACATTTTCAGTGAGTTATCCACTACAACTCCAAGATCTCTCTCTTGCTCAGTCTCTGCCAGTTCAGACCCCATCAATGTGTATTTATATTTAGGATTTTTGGCTCCAATGTGCATCACCTTGCACTTGGCCACATTGAACCCCATTTGCCATGTTGACGCCCACTCGCCCATCCTTGACAGATCCCCTTGGAGTGCCTCACAATTCTCACTGGTTTTCACCACCCTGAACAACTTTGTATCATCCGCAAATTTAGCCACCTCACTGCTTACTCCCATCTCCAAATCATTAATGAACAAGTTAAAAAGCAGTGGACCAAGTACTGATCCCTGCGGTACCCCACTGCTTACCACCCTCCACTGAAAAAATTGCCCACCTACACTCACTCTCTGTTTTCTATGAACTAGCCAGTTTTTGATCCATAAAAGGACCTGTCCTTCTGTCCCATGATTTTTGAGCTTACTTAGGAGCCTTTGATGAGGAACTTTATCAAAAGCTTTCTGGAAGTCAAGGTAAATAATATCTATTGGATATTACCTTCCATCCAGAGGGTGTTCGAAGGCACTTTGGCTGCCATCTTCCCAAACCAGGTTTGGGAAGATTGCAGCAAAGCGAGGGAAACCATTGGAACGCCCAAAATTTTGTGACTGCACTTCCTTCCCATCGCAGCCATTTTGCTGTGATGCCCACTTCCTCTTCTCAAAATTTCAAGAATGTCTACAGGTTGAACAAGAGTGAGGACCCCTGAGCTAACTAGTCTAATCGTTATTAAAGATGTGATAAAGACATTAGATTCCCACACAAAAAAAATTTCCATGGGCAGAAAGATATCTGCTCATGGAGTGTGACTTTCTGACCTCCTCTCTCTCATGTTCTCCCAGGGAAAAGATTTGGGGGGCATTTCACCCTGCGAGCAGAAATCCTTCCACCTGTGGAAAAACTCCAGGGGATCTAAGCCACTGTATATATCCCAAAGTTTGTATTTCAGCTCTTGATAGTTTAAGAAAAGTGGTCTGGGCACCTTGAAAGGAAACCTGATTCCTGTGCTTTCGAAAATTAATTAGTGTTCAGGTTAAAATATTCTCTGCTCTACACCCCCCCCCCCATATCATCTTCCTATCGTGAGGCAAAAGGCCATCTGCTTTTGAAACTAAGGAGGTAGTAGTAGTAGTAGTAGTAGTAGTAGCAGCAGCAGCAGCAGCAGCAGCAGCAGCAGTAGTAGTAGTATGATAATAATGATGAAGAGGAGGAGGAGGAGGAGATTGGATTTATACCCTGCCCTTCACTCAGAGTCTCAGAGCGGCTTACAAACTCCTTTCCCTTCTCCCCACAACAGACACCCTGTGAGGTAGGTGGGGCTGAGAGAACTCTTAGAGAAACTGCTCTTTCAAGAACAGACTGACAGAACTATGGCTTGCCCAAGGTCATCCAGCAGCTGCGAGTGAAGGAGTGGGGAATTAAACCCGGTTCTCCCAGATTAGAGTCCGCGCACTTAACCACTGCACCAAACTGATGGAAATAAGAAGCTTGGGCATTTGGTTGGAATACATTTTCCTTTCCTTGTGACTGTTTCTTTTAGTAAGTTGGCCCAGTTCAGTTAGCTGAATGAAAACTGAGTTGATAGCTTGCTGCACAATTGCTGGGTTTGCTGTAGAAAAGGATGGGGGCGGGGGGAGGGAATGAAATGACCTGTTGAACATCATCTTTTCTGATCACTTTTGTCTGAATATGCGAAAGACTGAAAAATAGCAAAGGAGCGTTTCTGTTTGTGGCAGCTGCGTCTGGATTTTCCCCCTCCCTATGTACAGACTTCATACGCTTGAGACAGCCAGATGAGATGGAGAGACTGCTCATTATTCCCAAGGCAGCAGAGTAACCCAATTCTGCCTATAACATTGCAGTGCTACAGGATAGTGCTTCCAAGATGTTGCATCTCCAGGGCCTGACCCAGTTCGACAACAATCTCCATATACTCAGACTCAGCCCTGGGCTGACTTTTAAAACAAGAGGGCACTACCCAACTATCCGTGGCGAGTTCAAGTTATTCCCCCCCACCCCCAGCTGAAGCATGATACACCCATCGTTTCATGGGAAGCTTGGTGAGTCCAAGCCAAGCCCTTGCAATCTTGTACCTGGCTGAAGACAGGGTGGGCCCGGGAGGGAATGGCAGTCTCCTTCCATGCTTCTGATGGCCGTGAGCAACCTAGGCCCCTGCAGTCAGCTTGGGGGTGGGGGGCAGAGTTTGACTGGAGGATCAGCCTTGCAGCTTTGGTGTTAGATCAAGATGGGTAGCCATGGCCCCGGTCACACGGGCCAGATAACGCAGGGAGGAGGCGTGGCTATTAGCTAGGGATCTCAAGTCCCCCCAGGGGGCAGGGAAACCCTCGCCCCAGAGGCCCGTTCCCCGGCGCCGCTGGATCAGGCCCCGGGGGGGACTCCGCCCCGACGTGCGCGTCACCCGGAAGTGACGGGAGGACGCCAGGCATGCTGGGGGCGGGGCCATGGCCATCCAAGGGAAAACTCTATGGTTTTCCCTTGTATGGCCGTGGCCCTGCCCCCAGTGTGCCTGGCATCCTCCCGTCACTTCCAGGTGATGTGCGTGCAGCGCGCGCGCACCAGACGCCGGCTGGGAGCCCCCCGCTCCCGGCGAAGATCCACTTGGCAACCCTACTATTAGCGCCATCGCAAATTGAGCTGCTGCAACACGATCAGATGCAACGGCGGCAAACCGCGTTGTTTTCATCAGCACGTGGTTCTTGCACCGCTTCAACAGGGCAAAAGGAGGATGCTGGGGTGATCAGACGGAGACAGTTCATCTGCGGCCCATGGCAAACCGTTTGCTAGTAGCTTGTGGGCGGTACTTTTTAACTCCGGATCTTTGGTGGTAAGCTACAGGCTGGGGACTGGCGGGCAACGCTTCCCAGATGTTTCCATATGATCGCGCCCGTTTAATCCGCCTGGCAGTCGTGCCTCCCCCGAGGCAAATTCTCCGTGTGACCGGGACCCATGTTTGTCTATAGCAGTAGAAAAGAGCAAGACTCCAGGAACACCTTAAAGACTAACCAAATTTGTGACAGGGGGATGAGCTTTCATGAGTCACTGCTCACTTCTTCAGATGTTCAGTCTCTGAAGAAGTGAGCGGTGATTCGTGAAAGCTCCTACCCTGCCACAAATTTGGTTAGTCTTTAAGGTGCTACTGGAGTCTTGCTCTTTTCTGCAGCTTTGCTATTTTTTTTTTAAACAGTATTTTTCTTTTAGTTTTCTTATGCATTACATCATGCATATATCATTTCTACATTCATCAGTATCTTAACAGAGTTATCACAACCTATCAGTATACTTTATTTTCTTTAGTCCATTTATAAAACTTTACCCATCTATCATTAAATATTTCCATATCTTTATTTTCCAATATTGTAGTCAGCTTATCTACTTCAACTACTTCTTGTATTTTAGTAATCAAATCTCTTTGAGAGGGTATCCTTTCTAGTTTCCAATTTTTGGCGTACAAAATACGAGCTGCTGTAATAGTGAATGCAATTACATATTTTTCTTCTATTTTCAACTTCTCTGGCATTAAGTTTAACAGAAAGATTTCTGGTTTAAAGGGTAGAAATATCTCAAGCATACCTATCAACATCTTATGAATCTTCTGCCAGTATTGTTGGGCTTTAGGGCACCTCCACCACATATGGTAGAATGTGCCTACATTATGCTTACATTTCCAACAATTTTTAGGGGCATTCTTATAACATTTAGCGATTTTATCCGGGGACCAGTGCCACCGGTGAAACATTTTAAACACATTTTCTTTATAAGATACCGCTCTCAATCGTTTCGTCGTTAGCCATATTTTAGACCAGTCCTCTATCGTATATCCAAAGTCTTGCATCCACACAATCATTGTATTTTTAACCTCTTCATCTAATTCGTAATTAATCAAAAATAAGTTATACAGTTTTTGGATTAATTTATCACTCGATGATAGCCATAATTTGTCTAAATCGTTTTTTCCACAGTAGAAACCTCTTTTCTCATCTTGCATGAAGCATTTTTTTAATTGCATCTCTTCCCACCATGACAATTTTATACCCTGTTTTTCAAGCATTTCTTGGGATTTTAATTTGCTTGTTTCATCTAACAATGTCTCATACGTTAACAGGTCTGTGTTTTTTCTTAGGGAGGGTTTTATAAATGCTTCTAAGGGTGAGAGCCAACGTGGTGTTTTAGGATAAAATAGGTCTCTAATTTCCTGCCAAATTTTATTTAATGCTCCTCGAATAGTATGCTGATTGAATTTTTTATGTATTTTATCTTTATCGTAACCCATATATGCATGCCACCCCATGTCCAGGTCAAAACCTTCAAGCGTCAGCAGTCTTTTATTAGCTAACACAGCCCATTCCTTAATCCATGACATTGCCGCAGAAGAATAGTACAGCTTCCAGTTCGGGATATTTAACCCACCCTTTTCTTTCCGATCTTGTAACACTTTCCATTTAATCCGGGGTAGTTTCTTAGCCCATACAAATCTTCTACATATTTTATCAAGCTCGTTAAATATTTTCATACTCCTCAGCACTGGAATGTTCTGCGCTAGGAACAAAAACCGCGGTAGCACATTCATTTTTAAGACTGCTATTCTACCCATAAATGATAATTGAAGTTTTTCCCATTTTGTTAAATCTTTCATGATTTCTGTTATTAATTTAACATAATTGTCTTCAATTAGCATGTTATTCCTTCTGGACATGGTTATTCCCAGATATTTAATTTTGGTGACCATCTTCATTCGAGACACTTTTTCTATTTGCTCACTTTGACGCTGCGTACAGTTTTTTATTAGGATATTTGTCTTGTTGTAATTTATTTTTAAACCAGCAACTTCTCCGTAGCTCTCAATTACATCCATTAGTACTGGTATCGAATTTGCTGGTTCTTCCACTACAAATACCAAATCGTCCGCAAAAGCTTGCAGTTTATATGTTTCTTTCTGTATTTTTAATCCTATTATACTGTCATTTTCTCTTACCAGGTCTGTCAATGTTTCTAGCGTAAATATAAATAGTAGAGGTGACAATGGGCAGCCTTGTCTTGTGCCTTTTTCAATAGGGATACTTTGTGTTGTTTCCCCGTTTACTATTACTTTAGCTGATTGATTTGAATATATTGCTCTAATCATTGTAAAAAAAATTTCTCCACAATCCCGCATCGCTAATTTTTGTAGCATAAAATCCCAGGTTACCTTATCAAAAGCCTTCTCGGCGTCCAAAAATATCAACGCTAGTTGTTCACTCGGATGTAATTCATAGTATTCCAATATGTTCATAATCGTCCTTAGGTTACTTTTCATTTGTCTATTAGGAAGGAATCCTGTTTGGTCTTGATGTATTATTTCGACTAGGACCTTCTTTAATCTTGAAGCTAATATCGTTGCATATATTTTATAATCCACATTGAGCAGCGATATAGGTCTATAATTCTTTATTTCTTTCCCATCTGTATTTGCTTTGTGGATTAACGTAATCAATGCTTCATTCCAAGATTGCGGCATTCTTCCTCCTTGTTCAATTTCCTGTAACACCTCCTTATATGGCAATATTATTTGTTCTTCAAATTTATGATACACTTCTATTGGAATACTATCCGGGCCTGGGGTTTTGTTTTTCTTTTGCTTTCGAATTGCCTCTACTATCTCTATTTGTGAGATGGGTTTGTTCAGTATGACTTTTTGTTTTTCATCAAATTTCTTCTTATTCCATCTTGCTAGGTATTCTTTTGTTCCTTGAGGATTTGAATATTCTTGTTGATATAAATTTTTGTAGTATTTTTCTACTATTTCTTTGAGTTCTACAGCATTGTATTTTTCCATTTGTTTCTCATCTCTAAGTGCTGTAATGGTTTTTTTAGTCTTTTCTTTCCTTATTTTATAGGCTAGCCATCTGGTCGGTTTATTTGCGTTCTCGAAGAAGTATTGTTTTGTGTATTCCAATTTTCTCACTATTTCATGTGTTAACATCAGGTTTAATCTGTGTTGAAGCATTTTAAGTTTACTCTTTATTTCGGCTTCATTCCTTCCCTTTTTCAATTTACCTTCTTCTTGTCTTATCCGCGTTGACAAGTTGTTATAATCTTTTTTATTTTGTTTTCGCACCCATGCTTCTTCATTTATAAAAATTCCTCTAAGATATGCTTTGAAGGCATCCCAAACCACTAGAATTGATGTTTCCGCCCTAATATTGTTTTTTAAAAATTCTTTTATATCTTGTTTTGTTTTTTCTACAAATCTCAGGTTATTCATCAATTTTTTATTTAAATAGCATCTCCGCTTTCTGCGGGTTCCCTGTAGTATCATAACTATGGGGTTGTGATCAGCAAAAGTAGATGGCAGTATTTCTATTTCTTCCACTTCATTAAGTAACGGTATTGTTGACCATACCATATCAATTCGTGACCACGATTTGTGCCTATTTGAGTAGAAAGTAAAGTCTTTCCTTTCCAAATTTCTAACTCTCCATACATCCACCAGATTTTGTTCATCAGCTAGGTCAAAAAAGGCTCTTGGGAGTATGTTACCCCATTTCTTATTTTTCCCCGAGTTTTTCCTATCTAATTTAGTTTCGAATACCGCATTAAAATCGCCAACCAGGCATAGGTCGTCAAAATTTTGCGATGCTATTAATTCTTTCAGAGATCTGTAATATTTTTCCTGATCAATTTCCCCGTTTTTTTTGAGTTTAAATATTTGTTGTCTTCTTCTCTTATATGCGTTTCTTGTAGACATACAATTTCAGCTTTATGTTTGTTTATTTGTTGAAAAATTCTTTTACGTTTTTGAGCACTATTTAATCCGTTTACATTTATAGATAGAATCTGCAACTTCCTATTTCTTTCCATGTTGATTATTTGTCTTCTTTAAATTGGCCCTGTATCTCGTGAGCACACGAGAGTCTGGGGTATATGTTCTTTTCCTTTGATTTGTTTTCTTCTTTGGTTTTTCTTGTTCTTCCCTAGTTTCTCTTTCTTCCTCATCTCCTGTTTCACTCACTTTCTCACTTTCTTCCTCTCTTTCTCCTTCCCATCCTAGATCTTCCCCATAATTTTCTAAAAAGTTCTGTACTTTGAATACGGAGTCTATTTTGAATCTTTTTCCTTTCATCGTAAAAAGTATTCCTTCAGGCATTAACCATCTAAAGGAGATGTCATTGTTTCTCAGCAGGTCTGTGAGGATGTAATATACCTGTCTTTTTTCACGTATCCTCCACGGTACGTCTTTCAATATTTTTATTTCATTTTCATTGATCTTTATTGGTGCTTCATTTGATGCTTTTAGAATCTTATCTCTCATTCGTCGTCCATTAAATTTTATTTGTACCTCTCTTGGTGTTTTATGCCTTCTTGCGTATGCAGCTTTGCTATTGACATCTTGTCTAGGTAGTTAGCTGCTGGGTGCCCTAACCATACCCAGAGAATTAAAGGTGCCCTGACCTGGACAGCCCGGGGCAGCCTAGTCTCATCAGATCGTGGAAGCTAAGTAGTTTTGAATGAATATTTGGGTGGGAGACCACTAAGGAAGTCTGGGGTTGCTATGCAGTGGCAAGCAATGGCCCCCTAGTGTTTCTTCTGGGCCCCCTCCCTCCTCGGCTGCCCCCAAAGTGCTCTAACTTACCACCTGCACTGTACTTTCATGTAATTAGCTGGCGGGCCCTCCAAGGCCCCCTCCCAAAGAATCCCCTAGCTACAGGGCTGCTCTTACCTTGAAAACCCCACCAGCGGCTTGCCACAAGTCAGACATGAGTTGACTCCCCCCCCCAAAAAAGGTACCGTGTTAACACACAGATAAAGTCAACCCTCCCACCCCCCCACTCCCTGTCTTATTTCCAATTTCACCATCCATCTTGCTCCAGCTAAGTTAGGGGAGCAATGTCTTTGGAGCAGGTTTTTGGGCTGCCAATTGTCCAACCGGTTCCTCGGTCCTTTTAAGATCAGTTTGATTTTCTAGCAGCTATCAGGTGATGTTATTTAACTTCATGCTATGGGGGGGGACCTCAGCTGACCATTTCTATTCACTAAGCCTCTGTTTCAAGGAATGGACGTCCCCCCCCCCCCTGTCCAGTTGGTAACTTTAGCACAGGGAGAGCTAAGTTTGGGACAGTCTGCAGCAGCAAACATTGCTGGTCAAACAAGAAAGCGAGCCTGACTTTTTATGGGAATGGGTTCTGTGTTCCCTCTTTCGGAGCTCTTTGGGAGACCAGCCCTATTTCACGTGTTCCTTGCAACCACAGCAGCTGCAGGGAACTAATTTTTCTTTAAAAAGGTAAAGGTAAAGGTTCCCTTCCTTGAAAGCCAGTCGAGTCCGACTCTAGGGTTGCGGTGCTCATCTCTGTTTCAAAGCCGAAGAGCCAGCGCTGTCCAAAGACATTTCCGAGGTCATGTGGCCGGCATGACTAAACACCAAGGCTCACGGAACGCTGTTACCTTCCCACCGAAGTGGTCCCTATTTATCTACTTGCAATGTCTTGCTTTCGAACTGCTAGGTTGGCAGGAGCTGGAACTAGAGATGGGAGCTCACTCCGTCATGCAGCAACTCGGGTCTCGAACTGCTGAACTACTGACCTTCCACAGCCTGCAGTTCAGCGTCTTAACCACTTGAGCCCAAATGGACTGGGAATGGCACCATGAAGGGAAGAAGGGCTCCTGCCTCTTTCCCCAGCAGTTTTCTTGTTCAAAATTCATGATTTCGCTGTTCCACACAGAAGTATCGAAATCAGCGACATAACTCACTCCCAGAATGGTTTTCACACAAGAAAACTGCAGTGTGTGTGTGTGTGAGGTAGGAGTCCTCCCCCCCCCATGGCTTTTTGGCTCTCCTTTTTTAAAAAAAAGCAGTTCCCTGCAGCTGCTGGGTGCCTGTGGGGAATACAAGAAAACAAACGTAAACAACTGAAAAAAGTAGTTTGGCTCTTAGTTAAACAGCAAACAGGTGTTTAATCTTTTCTGCAGTGCTTTATAAAATGACCTGGTTAACCACGGCTATGACATTTCTCCTTTCCTGAACTGGACGTTTCCCCCCTCGTTGGTGGCTTTTTTCATCAGGATTTTTAAAACTCAGCTGTTCACAGAGAAATGATTTTCTATATAGGAGGAATATCAGAGTCTCAAAAATTGGCCTTTTTGTTCGGTGCAGTTCTGCCAGAGCAAATAGTCTTTTGAGCTAATGGCATTCCGGCGGTGTGCTGTTATCACAAGCTTATCTTCCAAGGGGATTGGATTGACATACTTCCAAAATGTGTTTATTTTTCATGCTATCTCAATATGCCTGTCTCTTCTCTTCCTGTTTGCTGTTCCTGTTACTAACAAAAAAAAAGGCCCAGGAGTGCAGCAGCATTGCTGGGAAGGAACAGAGTAAACACTGATTAAGGCCGGCCAGTTTCCTAATAAGCTTCTTTTCATTTAGAAGAAGGCTTTCTTTATTACAGTCTTAGAACAGAGCTTTATCTTAAACAGACAGGCTTGGATGCTGCAAATTGCCAGAGGAAAGCGCTAACTGTGTAGGGTCTCCCCCCCCCTCCCCAGGAGCCATTTCTGACCCCTGGAAACTTTATTCCTGGGCTCAAGGGACTCATGTGCTCGCTCTTGTCAAGAGACTTGCTTGTCCTTGTCCAGATCCAGATCTGGACTTCTCCTGTAAAGTGTTCGAGTGTGTTTGCATGTTCCTTTCGGTCTCACTCCCTGGTTGGGGTGAAGTGTTTGGGGGACAAAATAGGGTAAGGGGTCATGCTAAAAATCAGTTGGTGGTAGGGATGCTGGCCTCCAGTTGGGACCAGGAGACCCCCCCAGAATACAGCTCATCTCCAGACTAGAGAGATCAGTTCCCCTGGAGAAAATGGATGCTTCGGAGGGTGGACTCTGTGGCCTTGTGCCCCACGGAGCTCCCTGTCCTCCCCAGGCTCTGCCCCCAAACCTCCAGGTGTTTCCCAACCTGAAGCTGCCAGCCCTGCCCCTCATCCCCCGCTGGTGGCCAGGGGGGACCTGCCAACTCTAGCTGATGGTGAGGTAGGGGGAGATATGTTGGGAGAAGACCGTGGCAGGTAAGGGGGAAGAGAAAGCAGACGTTTACAGGCTGTTGCCCTTTACAGGCTGGTTCTTTCCCAGCCAGGTGATGCCGATGATCCTATCAACAACCCATTGGACCAGGGCTCCTTAAGGTGGCACCCATGGGCACCATGGCACCCACCAGTTCTCCTCCTTGTGCCCGCTGAGCTTTTCAGAAAGTGGGCAGGGCCATTGTAAGGCAGGGCTTGTTACTGGCTGCCCTCATTCAAATGAATAGGTTTTTCACAGCTGATAGCTTCTGGATGATCAGAAGGACTGGTAAGCAGCTGAGCTTGTGGTTCCATTTCCCTTTCAGGCTTTCCTTCTTTTATTTCTCCCCCTTCCTCAGGTTTTCCTTCATTTATTTCTATTCCCCTTCTGCTGTTGCTTTGCTAAGGAGGGAGATGTATTGCGTTTGGCTCCGCCTCGATAGATGAGCATTTTGTTGGGCTCCGCCTCCTGTGGAAGCCGTTTTAGGTTTGGCTCTGCCTTCTGTGGCAGCCATTTTGGGGTGGCACTCACCACCGCTCCTCAAAAGAGCCAGTTTGGTGTAGCGGTTAAGTGCGCGGACTCTAATCTGGGAGAACCGGGTTTGATTCCCCACTCCTCCACTTGCACCTGCTGGATGACCTTGGGCAAGTTCTGATTAGAGCTGTTCTTGAAAAAGAGCAGTTTCTGTCAGAGCTCTCTCAGCCCCACCTACCTCACAGGGTGTCTGCTGTGGGGAGGGGAAGGGAAAGGAGTAGGCTTGCCAAGTCCCCCCGGGGGGCAGGGAAACCCTCGCCCGAGAGGCCCATTACCTGTCGCCGATGGATCGGGCCCCGGGAGGAACCCCACACCCAAAGCAAGACTCCTTTGGGTAGTGAAGGGTGGGGTATAAATCCAATCTCTTCTTCACTTCTTCTTCAAAATTCCAAAAGTGTCTACAGGCTCAAAAATTTGGGGGACCCCTTGCTGTACTATAAAATATTTCCCTTTAATGCTAAGTCAGTCACAGACAATGTTCCCTCTAAGCTGTGGAGTCTTGTGAGCAAAAATTCTACTTTGTGAGCTACTGGCATTAAAGTTGTGAGTGAGTGATTTGGCTACTGCATCAATTAGCTTGCTCTGGAGCCCTGCTCCCTGAGCGAAGGCAAAAATGTGTGAGCCGGAGGCTAAAAAACTGTGAGCTAACTCACACTAACTCAGCTTAGAGGGAACACTGGTCACAGATAAAGCAACAGCCATCCAGGATTTAGTCCTGGCTACACGTGCTGACCGGGCCTATATCACTGACATCTGGTTACAGGAGGCAGGAGGAGTTAACCTCTCTCCACTCTGCCAAGCAGTCTACTCCATGAATCATCAGCACGGACTGGGCAGGGAGGTGTGTAGCTGCAGTCTATTGGGATTCTTCTAAAGCAAATAAATAAGTAAAAATAAATTACATACATATATACATATGTACTAGTAGCCATACCAGACAGTTGGCTCTAATGGAAAGGGAACAAGATCTCCCTTTTTGCTTCTTGCTTGAGCATAGTTCTGTTTGTGAAAGAGAGAGAAAGCAGCAATCCCCCCCTTTCTCTCTCCCCACTGCCTGACCCCTACAGGATCACGAAACTGCGGGGGAAATCAGGCGAAGCCGCGAGTCAAAATGCAGCCCCACAGCTTCGGGTGTGAAATTGACCAATAGTATTGGGGCAAACGGCGGTGCAACATCGAGGCAGCTCTAGTGCGAAATCAGCCCTTTAGTCCTGGGAACAAAGTTTCCAAGGGTTGGAAAGGACTCCAGGGAAACGAGAAAGTGGGGATGATCCTGTGATCTGTGTGCCTGTGGATTGCAGGATCCAACCCATACAGAGAGTGTTTTATTGGGTCCACAACAGAATTATTTTGCATAGGCCAGCAAGAGACACTGTGCCATCCTGGGAGAAATCCCCACTGAATGGCTCTGAGTTGGCTTTTGTGTAGCTCTGTTTAGGATTATGGTGTAAATCAGTAACTCTCTTGATCAGGGGTCATTTCGTAGAAAAAGAGCTAGGGGAACTCATTAGCATAACTCATTTGCATATGCCACACCCCCTGACATCACCGGAAGTGTGTCATAAGGCCACACCCCCTGACATCGCCGGAAGTGTGTCATAAGGCCACACCCCTGCAATCACCGGAAGTGTGTCATAAGGCCACACCCACCACTCAGTTAGTCTTAGTCTTAAAGGTTAGTCTTAAAGGTGCTATTTGTTAGTCTTAAAGGTGTGGGAGTGCGAGGAAGCCCCGCGAAGGCCCCCCCCCGCCCCCCACGGTCCCGGCCGCTGCTGCCAGCGCCGTTGGCCTTGCGGCTCCACTGCCGACCCCCATGAGGGGCCTGGCAGTAGACCTGCAAGGCCGGTGGGAGTGCGAGGAAGCCCCGCCAAGGCCCTCCCTGGCCCCAGGCAGGCAGGGGTGGGGAGAGGCAGGGAGGAAGCAACTTACCCTCC